>NC_083351.1:84729575-84987075 GCF_030254825.1 Meriones unguiculatus
TTGTACAGATAGCAATACATACTGAAAGCCACCTCTGATAACCACAGACTATCTCTAATCACACAGCATCACGTCTATTTACATTTTCTATTTTTCAAGTTTTTATGGTAATTTATGAAAACATGTCCTATGCTTCTAAAAATAACAATCACAATCATGGACTTTGACGGCTATTCTCAGTTGTCAAACTTGAGTGGAATCAACCAAGAGACACACCACTGGTTTTCCTGTGAGATATTTTGTTGATCAGATTATTTTAAGTGAGAAGCTACACTGTAATGTGAGTAACACGTTCTGGTGATAGACAGATGAAAGGGTGTAGAAGAAGAAAATTTGGCTGTCTGCTTTCACTCTAGTGGACAACTTCATCTACCTTGTTGTTGCTTCCCTTCATCAATCTTAGAACCAGTACCCCTGGGCTTCTAACACAGGCTGGAGAGCAGCAGTTCTACCAGAGTCCTTCAGCCCTCCCTCTTGGAATGATTAACTACAGGATTCTCAGCCTCTTAAGTGTGAGATGGCTAATGTTGGACTGTCAAGACCTTAATGTATAAGCCAATCTAAGAAACTCCCCTTTACTTATCTTCATTCTATTAATTCTGTTCTTCTAGGGACAGATGTCAAAGGAGTCCCTGAAAAGTAATTTATTTTTTCACCTAAAATCCAGTCACCAATTTTAGACACAACACTAATACACTTAGTTATTTGTTGGTTTGTGTCATTAGGGAGTAGAGAGCAGAAATCAGAGAGGTCAGAGTTAGGAAAGCAAAAAATTCCTAAATTCCAATTTAGGAAAAAATAGTTGGGCACAATGGTGCATGCTATAATCCTAGGTTGGAGGACAAGCTAGCTACAAAGCAAGATTAGAGCTAAATAAGTAAATACAGAGCCTATCTACAATAAAGACATTTTGAATTATAAACATAACAAAGCTACACAAAGCAAAGTATGACAAAACAAAACTTTACTCACTACCTTCCATTGAGTCTAGGGCTGAACCTCTAAAGTCTATTCATTCTTTGCACCTATAAAAGTAACACTCATTTTTTTTTATTGGGAAGACATGAACGCATATGAACGAAATATTGTGCCTTTTAAACAGGCTTAAAAGAAAAGTAAAGGAAAATTGTCATGGTATGGACAGTAGGATATTTCTTCTGCTGGAGTTTTCTACAAAATAAAATACATTTGTAAGAGACATCTTTGGAGATAAACTTATCCTAGCTCTACATAATCTTTTCCATTCTTCTTTGATAAGCATGCCTCTACTTAGTGGTGAAAAAAAGTGCAATAAAAAAGCAACCAGGCTGAAGCTGTTGACCCAGGCTGAAGCTGTTGACTCACTCTGTATTTCCCAAGGAGGAAAAATCTAGAACACTTAGTCTACTTGTGTGTTTTTGTTTGTTTGTTTTTGTTTTTGTAATTTCTTCAGAATCTAAAAGAAAAGTAAGCACTGGAGCGATGGATGGATCAGTACACAAAGCACTCGTTGTATGTACAAGGTGAAGACCTGAGCTCAAATCCCTAGAATCTATGGAAAGTGATACCCAGCATTCAGGCATCAATATGGAAGTCAAAGGAAGGAGAATCCAAGGAAGCCCCTGGGCTTGCACACCTGGATTACACAGTGGTGACCATCAAAGAAGCCCTGTCCCAAACAAGGTGGAAGGTGAAGAACAATATATAAGGTTGTCCTTGGACATCCACATGTTTGCCATGGTATCTGTGAACACATGCTCACACACTTCAGATATGTATACACATATTGTAGATACACCCACAGGAATAACAAAGAGGCAGGTTTTATATGCCAATGGTGATGATCAAACAGCCTTCATTTTCAAACTTCATTAAAAAGAAGCTGTCCTGTGTTGAAGGAATGTCTTGTGTATTGTTTGGATGTAGCACCTGTCAATAATAAACCTGATGGCCTACAGCTTAGGCAGGAAATAGAAGGTGGGACATCTAGTAGGCAGAAAAGAATTCTGGGAGATTTGGACAGACAAATGTGAGGAGGATGGACAAATGGTACCTGAGCTCAGGTAACAAGCCATGTGTCAGAACTTTTAGTAGGTTGTTTTAAGTTATAAGCTAGTCACAGAATGAGCCTCACTATATGACCTAGGTATTTGTAAATTTATTTTGAGTCTCATGAATTTTTATTCTGAAGGAAATAAAGGAAATCTTTATTTCCTTTAGAATAAAGATTATAAAGGGGGCTGAAGGAAAGACCAATCACAATAGTCCTGAGATACTTTTTGAAATATTTTTCTAGTCTTAACCACTGTGTATAGATAGCGTATTCAAGGACCAAATCTAGGCCTCTTGTACCCTTTTCCATGATTGGTCTCTACATTTCCTGGTCCAGATTAATTGTAGTTTATGCCACAGAATGTATTTCTTTGTTGCCTTCTCACTCTTTTCTTTAGATCCTAAAGCCAGGTTTGCATTATGAACTCTGCCAGGGTATCTCATGGAACTCTCTATTCCTTATTTCCACAAAGCTAGCTCAGGTCTGTGAACAGAGACCTGAGCTCTGTTCACAGAGATGACCAACTAATAATAAAATTTAGGTGTAAGAGTGAACTAGCTGGGATTGGAGTGATGGCCTAGCAGTTGTACTTGCTGACCTTGAAGAGGATCCAAGTTTAGTTCCAAACTTTCCATCAAACAGCTCACAACTGCATGAACTCCAACTCTAGGGAATCTGATACCCTCTTCTTTTGGCTCTGTGGGAACTCTTAGGCATGTGCATGCACACACATACACACAGACACACAAATAAAATATAAAATGAATGAACTAGAAAAAGAAACATTAAGAATAAAGACATATTCACATTATCATATTTAGAATATATTTATAAATTAATTTTTCCCTTGAATAAAAAGTTAATATGATTGAATGTAGCTTTTTAAAAGTAAAACTGCTTACTTTGAATTTTCATGATTGATTACTGGCACAGACATCAGGAAGTATATTTATGATGGTAATAATATGGTTAAAACATTGTGAAATCCCAAAAATATTTTTCATAAAGCCCCTATGGATCTGCATGTTTTTTAGAGCTAGGTAAGGCTGTTTTATCTCATATGCATTTTCTTTCATGTCTATAGTGTGGGGATAATTATATCAGTAAAAATCTCTTCTTGTGTGCAGGCTGATAACAAGTTTTCTGCATATATTTCACAGAGCAGCAGAAGCAGCTGAAGTTCACTTGTGCTTAACCTTGAGCCTAAGATTCTGAAAGCTCTTTATTGTAAGGGAGTTAGTGATATTTTCCTTCATTTTTCAAACTGTCAGTTTGTTGTAAACCTGTTATTTTAACAAAATATAATAAAATGGGCTTGGATATCAGGACAGTGAAAAAATTTCCTTCTGTGAAAATTTTACTATAAATTGACAAATCATATTTATGGCATAGAAAGAACATTATTGATGAATACATGACATTAATTAATAAAACTATTCATATCAATCATCTCAAATAGCTATTAATTTTAGTAAGAACATTCAAAACATATTGTCTTAGAATTTTCAAAATTTATAATTCACTATTACCTACTATATTTACTACACTGTGAATAAATCTCATAAAACAAAAATGTATTCCTCCCATCTGAGATTTTGTACGTGTAACAGTCAGTTGTCACTGTTATAACAACATATTTGAGCTTTCATGATTTATAAAATAAATGGATTTATTTGGTTCACTATTTTGTGGGCTGGTGAGTCCAAAATTGCATATCCTGGTGAGGAGATTGTCTGGTCACAGTAGAGGAAAAATGTGATGTTCTCATCTAGGGCTGAGCACTTTACAATCACTTATTCTTGACACTTCAATTATGAATTGCTACATTAACCATTGCTGGCTGCAATATAAGAGTTTCTAAAGAAGGCTGAGCCTAGCACTCATCTATCTACAAAAAGTGTATTTAGCTGGATCCTGAGGAAGTGCTATTCCTAGTTGTGTGAGGAAGCACCAGACTGATTTCCAGAGTGGTTGTACATTCCCACCAGCAGTGGAGGAGGGTTCCCCTTTCTACACAACCTCTCTAGCATGTGTTGTCTCTTGAGTTTTTTATCTTAGCCATTCTTATGCATGTAAATTGTAATCTTAGGGTTGTTTTGATTTGCATTTCCCTGATGACTAAGGACGTTGAACATTTCTTTAAGTGTTTCTCTGCCATACAATATTCCTCTATTGAGAATTCTCTGTTCAGCTCTGTACCCCATTTTTTAATTGGATTACTTGATTTGTTGCTGTTTAACTTCTGTAGTTCTTAATATATACTGGATATTAGTCCTCTGTCAGATATAGGGTTGGTGAAGATCCTTTCCAAATCTGTAGGAAGTCATTTTGTTCTGATGACAATATCCTTTGCTTTACAGAAGCTTTTCAGTTTCATGAAGTCCCATTTATTGATCGTTGCTCTTATAGCCTGTGCTGTTGATATTCTGTTCAGGAAGTTGTCTCCTGTGCCAATGAGTTCAAGGCTCTTCCCCACAGCTATACCACTCTTAGGCATATACCCAAAAGAGTCTCAAGTACATAACAAGGACATTTGCTCAACCATGTTTGTATCAGCTTTATTTGTAATAACCAGAACCTGGAAATAATCCAGATGTCTCACAACCGATGAATGGATACAGAAATTGTGGTACATCTACACAATGGGATATTACTCAGCAATAAAAAACAAAGAAATCATGAAATTTGCAGGTAAATGATGTGATCTGGAAAAGATCATCCTGAGTGAGCTATCCCAGAAGCAGAAAGATGCACACGGTATATACTCACTCATATAGACATATAATATAGGATAAACCTACTAAAATCTGTACACCTAAAGAAACTAATCAAGAGGGAGAACTCTTGCTAAAATGCTCAATCCCTACCCAGAAAGGCAAAGAGGATGGACATCAAAAGAAGGAGAAAAGAGGGAACAAGTCAGGAGCCTGACACAGAGGACCTCTGAAAAGCTCTGCCCTGCAGACTATCAAAGCAGATCCTGAGACTTACGGCCAACAATTGGGCAGAGTGCAGGAATCTTATGAAGTGGGAAACAGTAAGATCTGGAGAGGACAGGAACTACACAAGAGAGCAATAGAACCAAAAAATCTGAGCACAGGGGTCTTTTTAGAGACTCATACTCCAACCAAGGACCATGCATGGAGATAACCTAGAACCCCTGCACAGACTGCCTGTAGCCCATGGCAGTTCAGTATCCAAGTGGGTTTCATAGTAATAGGAACAGGGACTGTTTCTGGCATGAACTGATTGGCCTACTCTTTAATCACCTCCCCCTGAGGGCTGAGCAGCCTTACCAGGCCACAGAAGAAGACAATGCAGTCACTCTTGATGAGACCTAATTGACTAGGATCAGAAGGAAGGAAAAGAAGACCTCTCCTATCAGTGGACTTGGGGAAGGGCATGGGTGCAGAGGGGGGAGGAAAGGAGTTATTGGGACTGGAGGAGGGAAGGAATTACAGGGGGGAGACAAAGTGAATAAAGTGTAATTCATAAAGAATTTTAAAAAGTGTATTTAGAAAGCAGTTTGACAATAGTATTAAGATCCCTGCCTGGGCAAACGGCTCTAGCCACAGAAGCAAGCATGAGTGTCCTACCGTAGAATAGGACTCAGACCCAACAAGAAAACAATTGGTTACCATCAAAACCATCATGCCACTGTTGTACCACAGGGCATATCTTGCCTGGAAGGTTGTTGCTGTAGCTCATAGGATTCACATGTGGGTAAAACTGTTGGTCACTGCCCCTCTTTCACATCCCTCACTTCCTGAGAGCCTGCATGGCACCTTCTGGCACCACAGAGCCTTATTAGTAGGGGAAAACCTTCTAGCTCAATTCCAGTTAATTTCTCTAACCATGTGTGGACTCATCATCAGTAGAGTCTAACCATCAAGTTCTGGGGAGAAAACAGAGGCAATAACAATAGCCTGTACTTTTATGGGGCTTCTGAACAGTCTCTGCCCCAATGGTGGCATACCACATTTGAAAACATACCATTCTTACAGATGCCTTCAAGAATGTCATAGTCACGTCTATGCCATCTAGTCAGCTCAGCTCGAAGGACCTTTGCCACTGTGGTCTGGCACTCAGTAATGTAAGCATCCTTTCTTATTCATCACAGCCTCATCATCACTACATTGGAGGTGAAGACTCTAGCACATGAAACTACTGTGGAAAAACTACACCCAAACCATTTCATAGTTTTGTACCTATCACATTCCATACAAGTAATAAAAAAAATCTGCAAATTTCTATCATGTAAAATAGCAGTAGTCTAAAGGACATTGACCCTAAAAGGCTCATAGGATAAACATACTAAAATCTGTACACCTAAAGAAGATAAACAAGAAAGAGGACCCGGGGTAAGATGATCAGTCCTCACTTAGAAAGACAAATGGAATGGACATTGGAAGTAGGAGAAAACAAGTAACAGGACAGGAGTCTTCTGCAGAGGGCATCTGAAAGACTCTACCTAGCAGTGTATCAAAGCAGATGCTGAGACTCATAACCAAACATTCGGCAGAGTGCAGGGAATCATATGAAAGAAAGGGGAGTTAGTATGACCTGGAGAGGACAGGAGCTCCACAAGGACCAAATATATCAAGGCACAGGGGTCTTTTATGAGACTGTTTCTCCAACCAAGGACCATGTATGGATATAACCTAGAACCCCTGCTCAGATGTAGCCCGTGGTAGCTCAATATCCAAGTGGGTGTCCTAGTAAGGGGAACAAGGACTATTTCTGACATGAACTCAATGGCTGGCTCTTTGACACGCCCCTCCCCGAGGGAGGAACAGCCTTGCTAGGCAACAGAAGAGGACATTGCAGCCAGTCCCTAAGATACCTGATAAGCTAGGGTCAGATGAAAGGGGAGGAGGACCTCCCCCATCCATGGACTTGAATTGGGAAGGAATGAGGGAGGGGGCTATGGCTGGGATACAAAGTAAATAACCTGTGATTAATATAAAAAATAAAAATTATTAAAAAATCACTCTATTAAACTGCTGAATGCCTCAGGAGACACTATGGACTGTGGGAATATCAAGAAGAGTCTCTGTAGTCACATAGCTTTGTTATTATGTTCCCTGAAATAGGGTCACTGATTTTATCAGCCAATCAGGATGCACAAAAGAGATAAAAATTATGCAGAAAATTTAAAAATCATAAAATGTAGCAGGAAATTAATATAAGGAGCGGTTGTCTGATGGTTAATAAAGAACTCTCTAAGATACAGGAATAGCAGATATAGAAAGTAGCTTCTACAACTTCCGCTGAGTTAGAGCACGCAGGGAAAGATTCCACCCAGGAAAGGATGCCTGTCCTACTGTGCTCCAGACCACAGTGGCAAGGGCCCTTCCAGCTGAGCTGACTGCATGGCACAGAAGTGATAAGCTCCACAGTCTGGAGTTCAGAGAACTCATATGAATCGGGTGCCTGAGGGAAATCAGGGAAAGCTTGTTTAAACACAGGGGTCTCTAATACTGTTCTTCCTTTTTTCATTTACCTTTTGCTAGGTATCCCCAGCTGCCACTGCATTTTGGCATGTCAAATTTTAGGGTAGAATATGAAAAAGATGTTCTATTTCTTGAATATCTTTTCAAACTGTAGATATCATAAAGAAAAAAACAAGGAGGGTACCATGTAATCTACAAAGGTTGATGCTTTTCTCCAGAAGAATTTAGAAGTCATCTTCAGCAATATGCTGAAATATAATTATTTTTGTGGTTTCTTACCTATGTCTCAAAGGATATACTAATTAAAATTTTTTTAGGATGAAAAGAACAGAAACCATTTTTTTTCCTACTTAAAATAGAAAATTCATCAGGAAGATTTAAGGGAAGCTCATTAGATTAAAGGAATTGTTGAACAGCCTGCAGTTTTGGAGGAAAGGAATTAGTGTAACTCTAGAATCTCAGCATTCAAGAATATCAACCTCTGCATTTTTAGCTCTCCTCATACACTCCTCATACTCCTCATACATTCTCAGCTTCAGAGAACTGCAGTTCCAGGCCACATCATTAGGCACCAGAGAGACTGGTTCAGTAGGGATGAGATTGGTGTTCATTTGAATCTTCCATTGGTTGGCCAGGGCACTTGAACACAATGTCAAGGGCAGAACCAGAAATGCTCACTTTCTGTTGATCTAAGCAACTGACAGAAGGAAGGTTGCACAAAGCAAATGCTTAACCCTTAGCCTAGTGTTGCTGAAAAAATATTTGAGGAACTCTGTGGAAGCAGGCAGACACATTCACTGAAGTGACAGTTTGTTCTCTTTGGAAAGTCTTGGATTTGTGAAGAGCAAGAAATCTGTGTCCATCAGACACAGCCATACTGAACACCTTCCTGACAACTCTTGTCACTCTCTCCAGGAGCTTAAAATGGTGATTAATGCAAAAGTTGTGTTTGTTGGTTCATGGAACTGAGTGTGTGCAGCCCTTTGACACCAGGTCTTCCAGATAGTTAAAGTTTGGAAGGGGGTCTGAAAACACTGCATTGTAAAGACTCAATTTATTCGACAAGATATTACAACAAAGAAGACCTCATGTATATGAAAATATGGGTTTTTGTTTGCTTTGCCAAAGCAGAGACAAAGAACAGGTGTTCTCCCTATCACTCTTCCCTGAGTCCCACCACCACACCTTACACTCTGGACCTTCTTTCTAAGGCAACCAAAGGGCTCAAATGACACTATCTGTGGTACTCAAGGACCTAACTCAGAATTTACTTCTATGAACTCCTGCCACTGAGAGTTTTTTGTGAGAGGCCAGAGTGTCAGTTCTTTCTGATAAGTTCCCCAAAGCCCTCAATGAGGCATCAAGGCATGGTGGGAGTGGAATAATAATAATATTAATAAATACTCCACTGAGAATAGAAAAGGAAATTAACTTAAATTTATAAACACCCTGGACTGGAACGTTCATAGTTTGAAAAGTTTTCTTTTTCTCTTTCCAATATTTTAAATTGTTTTGCTTAATGTAAATCTTGACTTCATAATTTTTGTCAAGCATTAATCATGACTGGAACCAAAAAAATACTGAAATGAGACTTTGAAAGCTCTTACTTGCACATGCAGAATAGATGCACATGTTGAATGAACACATCATGCCACATATGGTTTTCATTTAGATATTAAACATGCACATATATTTAAACCTATTGTCTGCACACAGAACCACATATCTCACACATCTAACACAATACAACTATATATTCCATCATAGTTACAAACCTGTATAATCAGCTGTATTTCCAGTATTAGATATGAAAATTTTAAGACTTCATTTCTAGAAGCTGAAAATATTGTACTATTTAGAGAAAAGTATTTCTTTGCAGATATGTTTGAGTCAAGAACTTGAGACAGGAAGATAATCTTGGCTTATTTGGGTAGGACTTTCTCTCTCTCTCTGGCACAAAAACTACAGAGACAGACTGGAGTGATAGCCCAGAGCCAAGCCCTGCTGCTAGCCAAGAGTTGCAATTTTTGAGCTGCCTCAAAGAGCAGGCAGCTTTAGACATAAGACTTGGACTCGAGTTAGAGATGGAACAGAAAATATGAGCAAGCTAATAAATAAACTCTAGAGTCCTGAAATTTGAAGACTTAGGATCGGATAAAGTCAGTGATTTTAGATAACAAAAGAAAACAAACAACAACAACAAAGATAATGCGTAAAATAGAACACAGAACAGAAACTCACTGGAATTTTGAGTTAAATAGTAACCTTGCTCCCATAGGAGAGATCATGTTGAGAGCATTTCCTTCCTTTAAACAGTTGGCCTCAAAGTAGCTGCTTGAAGACTAAGAAAGCTGTGAGTGTGGAAAAGCCATAGAGTTAATTAGGGAGGGCTTGATAATATAGTCACAGGTTCCTGGAAGACAAATTTCCAGCAAATATAGCCAGGAGCTATAGAGAGCTGTGGGTGAAGGAGACCCCTGAGGGAGCAGAAATAGTCAAAGCATGGAAAGGCTTTCTGACTGAATAATATTTACTCTTGTTATTAGTATTTCCTTCCTTCCTTCCTTCCTTCCTTCCTTCCTTCCTTCCTTCCTTCCAACTTCCTCTTTTTCTCTGCTCCTCTGTACTAGAATCTTCAGTGGATATTCTTTAGAACATCAGGCTTGAACTTCTAAAAATCCCGACCCCTCTGTCAATGTCTTCCCCCCTCCAAAAAATTTATTTTTTTTAATTGTTTTCTCATACAATACATGTTGACTGCAGTCCCCCTTCCATCCTTTCCTCCCAGGCCTCAGTCCTCCCTCCCCACCCCCAGATTCACCGCTCCTCCAGTTCCCTTCAGAAAAGGGAACCCAGTGATAACAACCGAACACAGAAAAACAAGACACATTAAGATGCAGCATAAAGTCTCATCTCAAGGCTGGACAAGGCAACTGAATAAGAGAAAAAGAGTTCCATGAACAGGAAAAAGAGCCAGAGATATCCCTTCTTCAACAGTTAAAAATCCCAGAAACATCCGAAGCTAAACACCACAGCATGTAGGCAGAGGACGGAGTGTAGACTCCTTCAACTTCTGTGTTACCAGTCCCTATGAGCCCTGCATAGTTGGTTCTGTGTCCTGTGTCCTCTTGGAGTCCTCCACCCCTCTAGCTCATGTCACAGGGTTGCTCGAGTTCCACCTAATATTTGAGTATGGGCTCCTCATCAGCTCCCATCAGCTGCTGGAGGAAGCCTCTCTGATGTCACTGATCTAGAAGTATAGAAGAATCTCCTCAGGACTCATTCCACTGACTTTTCCCCCTTTTTATCAGACATGTTTGACTCTACCTCAGGTTTCTGAGCTATCTAGCTTCTGGATCCTGGCCATGCAGGCAGTGTCAAGCATAGGCTCCCTCTCATGGGTAGGTGTCAAGTTAGGCTAGTCTCTGGTTAGCCTCTTTCACAAGCTCTAAGCCACAATTGTCCCAGCACATCTTGCAGGCAGGACACATGTGAGTTGAGGTTTTGTGGCTGGGTTGGTGTTCTCATCCCACCACTAAAAGCATCACAAAGTTACCAAGGATGGTTGGTTCAGGCTTAGTGTCCTCCATTCCTAGAGTCCTACCCAGAGTCACCTTCATAGGTTCCGGGAAGTTTCCACTGCACTAGATTTCCACATCTCAACCTGAGTGCCACCCCATTCTAGATGTGTCTCCTTTCGCCACCCAATTTCTCATGTCCCCATCACCACCCCTACCCCCCTGAAACCCTACCCAAGTCCACCCACAAAATCTATTCTATTTCCCCTTTCCAGGAAAATCCATGTGTTCCTTCCTAGAGCCTTCCTTGCTATTTACTTTTTCTGGGTCTATGGATTGTTGTGTAATTATCCTTAAAAACTGATATCCACATGTGTCTTTCTGCTTCTGGGATAGCTCACTCAGGATGAACTTTTCCACTTCCCATAATTTACCTGCAAATTTCATGATTTCCTTGTTCTTGTTTTTCATTGCTGAGTAATATTCCGTTGTGTAGATGTACCACAATTTCTGTATCCATTCTTCAGTTGAGGGGCATCTGGGTTATTTCCAGCTTCTGGCTATTACAAATAAAGCTGCTACAAACATGGCCGAGCAAACATCCTTATTGTATACTTGAGCCTCTTTTGGATATATGCCTAGGAGGAAGGCATATATCTTGAGGAAGCACTATTCCTCGTTGTCTGAGAAAGCACCAGATTGCTTTCCAGAGTGGTTGTACAAGTTTACATTCCCACCAGCAGTGGAGGAGGGTTCCCCTTTCTCCATAACCTCTCCAGCATGCGTTGTCACTTGAGTTTTTGATCTGGTATATACTCAATTGTATAGACATATAATATAGGATAAACCTACTACAATCTGTACACCTAAAGAAACTAATCAAGAGGGAGGACTCTGGCTAAAATGCTCAATCCCTATCCTGAAAGGTAAAGAGGATGGATATCAGAAGAAAGAGAAAACAGGAGACAAGTTAGGAGCCTCCCACAGAGGGCCTCTGAAAGGCTCTTCCCTGCAGACTATCAAAGCAGATGTTGAGACTTAATGGCCAAACTGGGCAGAATGCAGGGAATCTTACGAAAGCAGTGGGAAATAGTAAGATCTGGAGAGGACAGAAGTCTCACAAGGAGAGCAACAGAACCAAAAAATTTGAACACAGGGGTCTTTCCTGAGACTCATACTCCAACCAAGGACCATGCATGGAGATAACCTAAAACCCCTGCACAGATGTAGCTCATGGCAGTTCAGTGTCCATGTGGGTTCCATAGTAATGGGAACAGGGACTGCGTCTGACATGAACTGATTGCCCTGCTCTTTGATCACCTCCCCCTGAGGGGGGCGCAGCCTTACCAGACCACAGAGGGAGACAATGCAGCCACTCCTAATGAGACCTAACAAAGTAGGATCGGAAGGAAGAAAAAGGAACCCTCCCCTACTAGTGGACTTGGGGAGGGGTATGGGTGCAGTGGGGGAAGGAAAGGAGGGATTGGGAGGGGAGGATGCAGGGAACTAGAGAGGGGATACAAAGTAAATAAAGTGTAATTAATAAAGAATTAAAAAAAGAACACCGTCAACAACAGCCAAGGTACTATGTCACCACCAGAGCCCAGCTATCCTCCTACACCGAGCTCTGAATATCCTAACACAGTTGAAGCTACGAATAATACAATCTAAAAATAATAGGAATAGAAAAAGGAGAGAATTGGAAGAAAATCATAAAACCAACTTTAAAGAGGAAATGAAAGAATTCCTTAAAGAAATCAAAGAAAAGACAAACAAAAATTGAAGGAAATGAATGAACAACAACAGAAAAAAATAACTGTTGAAGGAAATGAATAAAACTGTTCAAGAACTGAAAATGAAAATAGAAACAATAGAGGGAGCACAAACTGGGGGAATTCTGGAAATGAAAAATCTGGCTGAGTGAACAGGGTCTAAAGAAGCAAGCATCAGCAACAGAACACAAAAGATAGAAGAAAAATTCTAAGGAATTAAAGATATGATAGAAACAGATGCATCAGTCAAAGAAAAATATTAAATCTAAAAAGCTCCTGACACAAAACATCCAGGAAATCTGAGACACTGTGAAAAGACCAAATCTAATAATAATAGGAATAGGAAAAAAAATAATAGAATAAAATATTTTCAACAAAATCAGAAGTAAATTTTCCTAAGCTAAAGAAGGACAAGCCTAGGTACAAAAAGCTTATAGAACAGCACATCTTTTGGACCAGAAAAGAAAGCTCCCTTGCCACATAACAACCAAAACACTAAATATACAGAAAAAAAGAAAGAATATTGAAAGCAACAAAAGAAAAGGGCCAAGTAAAAAAGGCAGATCTATTAGAATTACACTTGACTTCTCAATGGAAACACTAAAATGCAAACAAATGTCCTGCAGACTCCAAATGACCACAGATGCCAACCCAAATTACTATACCCAACAAAAATTTCGATAACTGTAGATGGATAAAACAAGATATTCCATGATAAAGTAAAATTTAAACAATATTTATCCACAAATCTAGTCCAACAGATGGTACTAGAAGACAAACTCCAACCTGAAAAGGTTAACTACTTTCATGAAAACACAGAAGAAAGTCAGACACACACAACAACAACAACAAAAAAGCAGGAATTAACAATCATTGGTCATTGATGAACTCAATTCTCCAATAAATAGACATAGACTTACTTAATAGGTGTGAAAACAGGATCCATCCTTCTGCTGCTTACTAGAAATACACCTCAACATCAAAGACAGACATTACCTCAAGAGTAAAAGTTTAGAAAAAGATTTTTCAAGCAAATGGACCTAAAAATCAAGCTGGTGTAGCTCCATCTGACCCCCGCTAGGAGTCTGAGCTAGGGTTACTCTATAGACTCCTGGAATCTCCCCTGTCCCAGAGATGCCCTACCACCTACTTTTGATAATTTTCTCTTCTGACAGAAGAGAAAGTAGGGAATACCCTTGAACACATTAGCACAGGAGACAACTTCTTAAACAGGATACTAATACCCCAGGCACTAAGACTGAGAATGCACGGGACCTCAGAAATTTTAAAAGCTCTGTAAGGCAAAGGACACCATCAGTAGGACAAAATACCAGCCTATATAATGAGAAAATATTTTCACCAACTCCACATCTGACAGAGAACTAATATCCAAAATATACAAAGCACTCAAAACTATGCAGAAACTAAACCAAATAATTAAATTAAAAAATGGGGTACCTTATGTAGACCTATAAGATATGATAAACATACTGAAATCTATACACCTAAAGAATATAAACAAGAGGACCCGGGGTAAAGACTTAAAAAAAATGGGATGGACATTGGAAGTAGAAGAAAACAAGTAACAGGACAGGATCCTACCACAGAGGGCCTCTGAAAGACTCTACCTAGCAGTGTATCAAAGCAGATGCTGAGACTCATAACCAAACATTCGGCAGAGTGCAGGGAATCATATGAAAGAAAGGGGAGTTAGTATGACCTGGAGAGGACAGGAGCTCCACAAGGACCAAATATATCAGGGCACAGGGGTCTTTTATGAGACTGTTTCTCCAACCAAGGACCATGTATGGATATAACCTAGAACCCCTGCTCAGATGTAGCCCGTGGTAGCTCAATATCCAAGTGGGTGTCCTAGTAAGGGGAACAGAGACTATTTCTGACATGAACTCAATGGCGGGCTTTTTGACCTCCCCTCACCCTGAATGAAGGGCAGCCCTGCTAGACCACAGAGGAAGACATTGCAGCCAGTCCTGAAGATACCTGATAAACCAGGGTCAGAAGAAAGGGGAGGAGGACCTCCCCTATCAATGTACTTGGAAAGGGGCAAGTCCATTGAGGGAGATGAGGGAGGGAGAGTGGGATTGGGAGGGAATGAGGGAGCGGGATACAGCTGGAATACAAAGTTAATAAACTGTAACTAATATTAAAAATTATATATATATGTGTGTATATATAAATATATATAAATATATATATATATACACAAAAATGGGGTACAAATTTAAATGGAGTATTGGCTGCAAAACACTTAAACGTTCAACATCCTTAGCCTTCAGGGAAAGGCAAATCAAAAGTACTTTGAGATCCCATACGACACCGAGCAGAAGTGCTAAGATCAAAACCACAAGTGACAGCTCATGTTGATGAGAATGTGGAGCAAGGGGAACACTCTTCCATTGCTGGGGAGAATACAAACTCATACAGCCACTATGGAAATCAATTGTCAATTCCTGAGAAAATTGGGAATCAATCTACCTCAAGACTCAGCCCTATTACTCCTGGGAATATACCCAAAGAACACTCCAACATGCCACAAGTACACTAGATCAGCTGGGTTTATAGCAGCTTTATTCATAACAGCCTAAAACTGCAAACAACCTAAAATGTCCTTAACTGAAGAATGAATAAAGAAAATGTGGTATATTTATACAATGGAGTATTACACAGCCATTAGAAAAGTGACATCATGAAATTTGCAGGCAACAAGATGAAACTAGAAAAAATAATTTTGATCAAGGCAACCCAGGCTGAGAAAGACAAACATTTGTACACACTTATGAGTGGATATCAGGTTTTTAATTTTTAATTTATTTTATTTTTAATTACACTTTATTAATTACACTTTATTCAGTTTTTATCCCCCCCCCCCGTGGTTCCCTCCCTTCTCCCGTCCCAATCCCTCCCTTCTTCTACCCTCTGCATGCATGCCCCTCCACAAGTCCACTGATAGGGGAGGTCTTCTTTTCCTTCCTTCTGATCCTAGTTAATTAGGTCTCAGCAGGAGTGGCTGCACTGTCTTCTTCTGTGGACTGGTAATGCTGCTTCCCCCTCAGGGGGAGGTAATTAAAGAGCAAGCCAATCAGTTCATGCCAGAGACAGTCCCTGTTCCTATTACAATGGAACCCACTTGGATACTGAACTGCCATGGGCTACATCTGTGCAGGGGTCTTAGGATATCTCCATGCATAATCCTTGTTTGGAGTATAAGTCTCAGGAACAATCCCTGTGCTCAGATTTCTTGGTTCTGTTGCTCTCCTTGTGGAATTCCTGTCCTCTCCAGATCTTACTGTTTCCCACTTCTTTCATAAGATTCCATGCACTCTGCCCAAAGATTGGCTATAGTCTCAGGATCTGCTTTGATAGTCTGCTGGGAAGAGCCTTTCAGAGGTCCTCTGTGTCAGGCTTCTGACTTATTCCCTCTTTTCTCCTTCTTTTGATGTCCATCCTCTTTGCCTTTCTGGGTAGGAATTGAGCATTTTAGCCAGAGTCCTCCCTCTTGATTAGTTTCTTTAGGTGTACAGATTTTAGTAGGCTTATCCTATATTATATGTCTATATGAGTGAGTATATACTGTGTGCATGCATATTTCTGCTTCTGGGATAGCTCACTCAGGATGATCTTTTCCATTTCCCATAATTTACCTGCAAATTTCAAGATTTCCTTGTTTTTCATTGCTGAGTAATATTCCATGTGTAGATGTACCACAATTTCTGTATCCATTCCTCCTCTGAGGGGCACCTGGGCTATTACAAATAAGGCCGCTACAAACATGGTTGAGCAAATGTCCTTATTGTGTACTTGAGCCTCTTTTGGATATATGCCTAGGAGTGGTATGGCTGGATCTTGAGGAAGCACTATTCCTAGTTGTCTGAGAAAGCACGAGATTGCATTCCAGAGTGGTTGTACAAGTTTACATTCCCACCAGCAGTGGAGGAGGGTTCCTCTTTCTCCATAACCTCTCCAGCATGTGTTGTCACTCCAGTTTTTGATCTTAGCCATTCTGATGGGTATAAGGTGAAATCTTAGGGTTGTTTTGATTTGCATTTCCCTGATGAATAAGGATGTTGAACATTTCTTTAAGTGTTTCTCTGCCATTTGATATTCCTCTATAAGAATTTTCTATTTAGCTCTGTACTCCATTTTCTAATTGGATTATTTGATTTGTTGCTGTTTAACTTCTTGAGTTCTTAATATACTGGATATTAGTTCTCTGTCAGATATAGGGTTGGTGAAGATCCTTTCCCAAACTGTAGGCAGTCATTTTTTTTTTACAACAGTGTCCTTTGCTTTACAGAAGCTTTTAAGTTTCATGAGGTCCCATTTATTGATTGTTGCTTTTAGAGCCTGTGCAGTTTGTGTTCTGTTCAGGAAGTTGTCTCCTGTGCCAATGAGTTCAAGGCTCTTCCGCACTTTTTCTTCTAACAGGTTTAGTGTGTCTGGTTTGATATTGAGGTCTTTGATTCACTTGGACTTTAGTTTTGTGCAGGGTATTAGTATGGATCTATTTTCATTGTCTATGTAGTCACCCAGTTAGACCAGCACCATTTGGTGAAGATGTTGTCTTTTTTCCACTGTATGGTATTGGTATCTTTTAAAATTCAGGTGTCCACAAGTGTGTGGATTTATGTCATGGTCTTCTATTTGATTCCATTGATCCACCATTCTGTTTCTATGCCAGTACCATGGACTTTTTAGTATTGTTGCTCTGTAGTACAGCTTGAGATCAGGGATGGAGATACCTCCTGAAGATCTTTTACTGTAGAGAACTGTTTTAGCAACTCTGGGTTTCTTGTTGTTCCATATGAAGGTGAGAATTTTTCTTTCAAGATCTGTAAAGAATTGTGTTGGTAATTTGATGGGAATTGCATTGAATCTGTAGATTGCTTTTTGTAAGAAGGCCATTTTTACTATGTTAATCCTGCTAAGCCATGAGCATGGGAGATCTTTCCATCTTCTGATATCTTCTTCTAATTCTTTCTTCAGAGACTTGAAATTTTTTTTCATACAGGTCTTTGACTTGCTTGGTTAGGTTCACACCAAGGTACTTTATGTCATTTGTGGCTATTGTGAAGGGTGTTGTTTCCCTAATTTCCTTCTTGGCCCTTTTGTGTTTTGTATACAGGAGGGCTACTGATTTTTTTGAGTTAATTTGTATGCAGCCACTTTGCTGAAGGTGTTAATCAGATGCAGGTGTTCCCTGGTAGAATTTTTGGGGTCACTCAGGTATACTTTCATATCATCTGCAAATAGTGATACTTTGACTTCTTCCTTTCCAATTTGTATCTCCTTGATCTCCTTCAATTGTCTTATTGCTCTAGCAAGGACTTCAAGAACAATGTTGAAGAGATACGGAGAGAGTGGGCAGCCTTGCTTTGTCCCTGATTTCAGTGGTGGGATTTATTTAAGTTTCTCACCATTGAGTTTGATGATGGCTGTAGGCTTGCTGTATATTGCCTTTACTATGTTCAGGTATGTGCCTTGTATCCTGGATCTATCCAAGATTTTAAACATGAATGGATGTTGGATTTTGTCAAATACTTTTTCAGCATCTAAGGAGATGATCATGAGGTTTTTCTCCTTCAGTTTGTTTATGTGGTAGATCACATTGATGGATTTCTGTATATTGAACCACACCTGAATGCCTGGGATGAAGCCTACTTGGTCATAGTGGATGATGTCTTTGATGTGATCTTGTGTTTGGTTTGCAAGTATTTTGTTGAGTACTTTTGCATCAATGTTCATGAGGGAGATTGGCCTGCAATTCTCTTTCTTTGTTGGGTCTTTGTGAGGTTTAGGTACCAAGGTGACTGTGGTAGTGTTCCTTCTGTTTCTATTTTGCAGAATAGTTTGGAGAGTATTGGTGTTAGATCTTCTTTGAAGGTCTGGTAGAATTCTGTGCTGAAACCATCTGGTCCTGGGCTTTTTTTTTGCTTGACAGCTTCTATTTCCTTAGTGGCTATAGTACAATTTAATTGATTTACCTGGTCTTGATTCAGCTTTGGCATGTGGAATCAATCAAGAAAGTTGTCCATTTCATTTAGAATTTCAAATTTTGTGGCATATAGGTTTTAAAGTAAGACCTAATGATTGTTTGGATTTCTTCAGTGTCTGTGGTTATATCCCCCTTTTCGTTTTTTATTTTGTTGATTTGGATAATGTCTCTCTGCCTTTTAGTTAGTTTGGCTAAGCGTTTGTCTATCTTGTTGATTTTCTCATAGAACCAGCTCTTGGTTTCATTGATTCTTTGAATTGTTTTGTTTGTTTCTAATTGATTGATTTCAGCCCTGAGTTTGATTATTTCCAGCCATCTACTCCTCTTTGGTGTGTCTGGTTCTTTTTTTCCTAGAGTTTTTAAGTGAGCGAGTTTTTAAGTGCTTGCATGAGATGTTTCGAATTTCTTCTTGAAGGCACTTAATGCTATGAACTTTCCTCTTAGCACTGCTTTTATTGTGTCCCATAAGTTTGGGTATGTTGTGCCTTCATTTTCATTGGATTCTAGGAAGTCTTTAATCTTTTTCTTTATTTTTTCTCTGATTCAGCTGTCATTTAGTAGCAAGTTGTCCAGTTTCCATTTGTGTGTAGGCCTTTTGCTATTTTTGTCATTGACGTCCAGCTTTAGTCCACTGTGATCAGATAGGATACAACGGATTATTTTAATCTTCTTGTATCCATTGAGTCTTGCTTTGTGACCAACTATATGGCCTATTTTGGAGAAGGTTCCATGAGGTGCTGAGAAGAAGGTAAATTTTTTTGTGTTTGGGTGAAAGGTTCTGTAGATGTCCATGAGGTCCATTTGATTCATGACCTCTGCCAGTGTTATTGTTTCTTTGTTTAATTTCTGTTTTGTTGACCTGTCCTTTGTTAAGAGTGGGGTTCTGAAGTCTCCCACTATTAATGTGTGGGTGTCTATGTGTGGTTTAAGTTTTATTAAAGTTTCTTTTACAAATGTGGGTGACCTTGCATTTGGGGCATAGATGGTCAGGATTGTGATATCTTCCTGGTGGAATATTCCCTTGATGATTATGAAGTATCCTCTATCTCTTTTGATTAATTTTGGTTGAAAATCTATTTTATTAGATATTAGAATGGCTACTCCTGCTTTCTTCTTGGGTCCATTTGCTTGGAAAACCATCTTCCAGCCCTTTACTCTCAGGTAATATCTATCTTTGTGATTTAGGTGTGTTTCTTGTATGCAACAGATTGTTGGGTTTTGTTACGCATCTATTCTGTTAGTCTCTGTCTTTTTTTTTTTTTTTTTGGAGAATTGAGTCTATTGATGTTGAGAGAGATTAATGACCAGTGGCTGTTAGATCCTTTGATTTTGATGTTGGCTATGGTAGTGTGTTTGTGTACTTTTTGTTTTGCTGTATTGAGGCTATTTATTTCCTGTGTTTTCTTGAAAGTAGTTATTTTTCTTGGGTTATATTTTTCCTTCTAGTATCTTCTGTAATGCTGGATTTGTGTGTAGGTATTGTTGAAATTTGTTTTGTCATCTTGTTTTCGCCGTCTATGAGGCCTGAGAGTTTTGCTTAGTATAGTAGGCTAGGCTAACATCTGTGTTCTCTTAGGGTCTGCATGATATCTGTCCATGCTCTTCTGGCTTTCATAGTCTCTGTTGAGAAGTCTGGTATGATTCTGATAGATTTGCCATTATATGTTACTTGGCCTTTTTCCCTTGCAGGTTTTAGTATTTTTTCTTTGTTCTGTATACTTAATGTTTTGATTATTATGTGGTGGGAGGATTTTCTTTTCTGGTCAAATTTGTTGGGTGTTCTGTAGGCTTCTTGTATCCTTATAAGCCTCCCCTTTAAGTTGGGGAAATTTTCTTCAATGATTTTGTTGAAAATATTTTCTGGGCCGTGGAGCAGGGAATCTTTTTTTTCCTCTATTCCTATTATTCTTAGTTTTTGTCTTTTTATGTTGTCTTGGATTTCTTGGATGGTTTGTGTCAGGACTGTGTTCTTTTGCTGGCATCAAGGCATCTGAGTTTGGGGCAATTACAGGTCTAGGTGAGAATTTATTAGTTTTTTTCTGTTGAATGGGTGCTTTGTTCCTTAGTTTCTGATTTCTCTCTAATTTTCACGTGAGAAACTTGTAGTTGAGCAGAGAGACTCGACCCACATTGGCGGCTGGACATCTGATGCCTAGAGTCCTGGGTCAGGATATAGTGATAAGGAGGGCAAGGGCAGTTAAGGATAAGCTGGGTGGGTACTAAGAGAGTAGGGGTGGCCTGGGAGTGGGCCTACCTAAAGTTCTGGTAGCAGGTGTGGTCTCTGGTAGAAGAAAAGGCTTCTGCTCGAGTCGTGGACTTATTCCTCCTTTTCTTAAGTCCCTCAGTGTTCTATTTTTTCATTAATTTATTTTTGGGACAGAGGGAAGATCTCAGTCTTCTGGTTAGCTGGCCTTGAAATCATGATATAGCCTAGAATGGCCCTGAACTTGAAATTCTCTTGTCTTAACCTCCTGAGTTCTGTCATGATAGGTATATAACATGGTTGACCTGGTGCAGATTTATTTTTGCTATGGACTAAAAGAATCTTCCATTTTTCACTTTCTATAAAAGAAACTTTATTATTATTATTGTTACTATTACTATTACTATTATTATTTTGGAGTGTATGTGTGGGTGGAGAGGGGTGTTGTTCACATGACTACATGTGCTTGTTGAGGCTGGAAAAGGCCATTGGATTCTCTGGAGCTAGAGTTACAGGTGGTTGTGACCTGCCTACTGTGGGTGCTAGAAAATGAGTTTGGGTCCCCTGTAAATTCAGTATGTGCTCTTAAGCTCTGGTCCAGCTATTTAGTCCCAAAAAAGAAAACTTGAATTGGACTGTAGGCCACTGTGGCCAGTAGGGAAACACATCTCACTCTGTGGGAGAGTACCATGTGCTAGCAGGACCTTCTGGCCTTTGTCTAACTCCTGTTACACAAGACTTGAAGCTGACTTTCTTGGAGTGATAAGTGTGTTATTAATGGCAATATGGTGTATTAGAGATGAAGATCATGGCAAAAGGGACTGAATGTCCTTAAATACTAACATTTCCTCTGTTTTATTGTTGCTGGGGGAAATGAAGCCTTATATGTAACCATTGTTATTAACCTCATTTGACCCACAGTGGGGGGAGGTCACATGATAGGTACTTTTAAAGAAAATATAGGAAAGAATGCTATGCATATCTTTTCTTGCTGAAGAAATGAACATTTCTTCTTTTCTGTTCTCTTTTCTGTTTTGCCTGTATGCTATCAACTGTAAGACTTGAAGTTCACAGGAGTAAAGGCTTTAAATAATTACACACAATGTAATAGCTAATAACCAATGGGGTTTTGACATGAGAGAGGAATAAGTATCTTTTAAGTATTATAAAATTTACTGATAATAGCAATAATAAACTAATATATAACTCATGTAAACACATTTCACACACATACATACCACACATATCACATGTCACAACACACATATGTACAATGCACATACACTTCCTTATACGACACTGGGAACAGCAGACTCTAGCTCTAGATAGCTGTAGGATCCATGACCACTTTGGGTCACTGAGGAGATGGAGAGAGGAGAGAGCAGGTTCCAGATTAGCAGAGATTCATGCTATATTCTCTTGAGCCTTCTTTTCCTTTCAAAGGTCAGATGCTCTCTTGGTATACATGGAGATAACCAAGTGAGGAGGTGCAGCAAAAGGTGATCTGAGAAAACAAAACCTGAGTGAACTGGGGAATAATTACCAAGATGGAAGAGCTGGGGCAGTTTTTAGCAGAATGAAGCAGATGGAGGTCTGCCAACTTTTATCTAACAATTCTTTTACTTGACTTGTCTTCCCACTTGAGAAGCCAGTTGAATCACACATTAGGGACAGATAGCTATTCTAATAAAAGATTCATTCTTAGAGGAAATTAAAACTATTGATAATAACAACATTTAAGGTGACTGGCGATTAAAGTCATCTCACTACAAGAAACCTCATGAATGATTAAATGGTAAGTGTCTGTGACCAAGAACAGATGCTCACTCTTCTGTAGTTACAGAATTTGCTATTTTCCTAAAAAGTGTTTTTAATTTTGCATCTTTAATATTTGATTTCTCAACCTCATTACTTTTGTAGGCATAAATAAATATTTCAAGTGTGGCTTCTGCTCCATCATCCTAAAACTCTCTGCAGACAGCCTTGCTATATTTCTAAGGATCCCTGAGATCATTAGATATGAACTTTAAAAATTACTGGCTATTCTTCCAAATTATCATATTTCTTGTATTCTTAACCAATTTAAGAATACAAATTTCATTTTTCTGCTTATCTACAAATACTATACTTGTGCCCACAAATAAATGTCTGTCTAGTTCTTATTAGAGATTGTACAATCAAATATTTTTTTCTCCTTCATATTTAAACTGTCATCTTAGTCTGTTAAATAGATGTGTGAATAGAACACCTGAGGAGACACAGGACAGCAAGATGGCAGCACTAGGAGAACACTGCATCTGAGGAGCAGGACACCATTTCCCATACAGTGACCAAGAGGCTAAACTCTGGGCCCTAGAACAACAGCAATCGTGTTTCTCAGGTGAGAGGAAACCCCCACGGTGAGGGAACCAGCCAGGTCCATGCTCAGGCCACCCGGACAGAACTGGGAAGAGATCCTGTGTGGCTCAGGCACGAGGTCCCCAGACCAGAGCCACATGCCTGCGTGTCCTGATCACCTTCCCAGGCTGATCGGTGAGCACAAAAAGCACCAGAGACTGGGAGTCCCTATCGCGAGAGAACTCCACAGGGAAGGAAGGAAATGATACTGACTTGGATCACCCAGTCTTTCCCTGGAAAAAGTCTTGCAGACCGGCGGGTACGAGCTGCCATCACTGAACTGGGCTCCACCCGCAGACCCAGACAGTTGCTGCATGCCAGCTATCTGGCACAGACTGAACTGTGCACTGCAGGGCAAAAAAGAGACTGGGAGTCCCTGTCTCGAAAGTACTCCACAGGGAAGGAAGGAAACGGTACTGACTTGGGTCACCCAGTGTTTCCCTGGAAAAAGTCTCATAGACCGGCCTGTACAAGCTGCCATCACTGAACTGGACTCCAGCCACAGGCACAGACAGCTGCTGCATGCCAGCTCTCCAGCTGTGTGCCCCAGGGTAACAGAGACTGGGAGTCACTGTTGGGAGAAATCCTCACAGGGAAGGAAGCAAAGGCCACCCAGTATATCCCTGGAATAGGTCCCGCAGACTGGAACAACCCAGGGACTGGGTGTGCAGATAGATAGACTGCTGTTACCAGGAGAGTGGTACCCACTTGCCACAGATTACCACTTGGGTACTGGGACATAGAGCCCCAAGCTCAGACCTACAAAAGCCCGGAATCCCCAAGATCAACCTCCAGATACTGCTCCAAGGGGTGACCAGTTATCCCTAACAAAACTGACCAAACCACGAGACACACAGGTTACAGCAGCAGATTACTACATCTACAGCAAGAAACCCAGAAGCAGGGCAGCTGTCTTCAGGACTTCCCCGGGCAAGAAGAGAATCC
This sequence comes from Meriones unguiculatus, assembly GCF_030254825.1. Taxonomy (NCBI): domain Eukaryota; kingdom Metazoa; phylum Chordata; class Mammalia; order Rodentia; family Muridae; genus Meriones; species Meriones unguiculatus. Next base: position 84,753,909 of record NC_083351.1, read on the forward strand.
TCTTGACTAACAAGGACAACAGTTACCACTCAGGTCTCTATCCCTGAGGTGAACAGTGGCAACTCCTGAAAAACACCAGCCATCCAATGACTATAACCAAAAAACTGAGAAGGCTTCCTTCAGAAAAAACTGTTTTCCTTCCAAGGGGATTCTCTCGACCACAAGATCCCCAGGAACCACCAGAAACTAACCCGAATCATCTAAGATAGCCCAATGGGTAGAGGCCAGCATAAAAGCTCAACCAACAAAAGACAGAGGAATATGGCATCTCCAGAATCCAGTTATCCAGGGGCAAGTAGCCCTGAACACCCCAGCATAACTGAAATCCAAGAAGATGACCTAACAACTATGCTCATGAAGAGGATAACAGAGGAAACAAATAAAATATGTAAAGACCTAGAGAAAAGTGAAGTCAAACAGATTATGGCTATCCGTAAAGAAATAGAGGAAGTTGCAGCCAAACCATTTGTGGCATTTAGAGAGGCAATGCTTAAATGACTAAAAGAAATAAAAGAAACAGGATTGTTCAAACAAACAACTGAAAGAATTGATGGAAAAAGAGGAAAATACAGTCAGACAGGTGAAGGAAATCAACAAAACAACTCAAGATCTGAAGACAGAATTGGAAAAATTAAAACACAAATGGAGGAAATTGTGGAGATAAAGAACTTAGGGAAAAAAACAGGAACTACAGAGGTTAGCATAACCATTAGACTACAAGAGATGGAAGAAAGAATCTAAAGTGTGGAAGATACAATGGAAGAAATAGATGTATCTGTCAAAGAAAATGTTAAATCTAAAAAATTCCTGACACAGATCATCCAAAAAATTGAAGACAACATAAAAAGACAAAACCTAAGAATAATAGGAATAGAGGGAAAAAAAGATTCCCTGCTCCACGGACCAGAAAATATTTTCAACAAAATCATTGAAGAAATTTCCCCAACTTAAAGGAAAGGCCAATTAGAATACAAGAGGTCTACAGAACACCTAATATATTAGACCAGAAAAGAAAATCTTCCCACCACATAATAATCAAAACAGTAAGTATACAGAACAAAGAAAAAATATTAAAAGCTACAAGGGAAATAGGCCAAGTAACATGAAACGGCAAACCCAATAGAATCACACCTGACTTTTCAACAGAGATTATGAAAGCCAGAAGAGCCTGGACAGATATCATGCAGACCCTAAAAGAACACAGATGTCAGCCCAGGCTACTATATACCGCAAAACTCTCAGTCCTCATAGACTGAGAAAACAAGATATTCAACTACAAAAACAAATTTCAACAATACCTACGCACAAATCCAGCATTGCAGAAGATACTAGAAGGAAAAATACAACCCAAGAAAAATAACTACTTTCAAGAAAACACAGGAAAACCTCACTACAATAAAACAATAAATAACCAGGCACACAAACCTATGACCACAGCCAACATCAAAATCAAAGGATCTAAGAGCCAATGGTCATTAATCTCTCTCAACATCAATGGACTTAATTCTCCAATAAAAAGACACAGACTAACAGAATGGATGTGTAAACAAACCCCAGCAATCTGTTGCATACAAGAAACACACCTAAGTTGCAAAGATAGACATTACCTGAGGGTAAAGGGTTGGAAGTTGGCTTTCCAAGCAAACAAACCCAAGAAGCAAGCAGGAGTAGCCATTCTAATATCTGATAAAAAAGACTTTCAACCAAAATTAATCAAAAGAGATGGGGAAGGACAGTTTATACTCATCAAGGGAAAATTCCACCAGGAAGACATCACAATCCTGAACATCTATGCCCCAAATACAAGGGCACCCACATTTCTAAAAGAAATATTGATAAAACATAAACCACATATAGATCCCCACACATTAATAGTGGGAGACTTCAACACCCCACTCTCAACAAAGAACTGGTCAACAAAACAGAAATTAAACAAAGAAACAATGTCTCTGACAGAGGTCATGAATCAAATGGGCCTAACAGACATTTACAGAACCTTACACCTAAACACAAAAGAATTTCCCTTCTTCTCAACACTGCACGCAACCTTCTCCAAAATAGACCACATATGAACAAAATAGCAAGCCTCAACAGATACAAGAAGAATGAAATAATCCCTTGTATCCTGTCTGATCACCATAGAATAAACCTGGACCTCAATAACAACAGAAAGAGCAAAAAGCCTACACACAAATGGAAACTGAACAACTAGCTATTAAATGAAAGCTGGGTCAGGGAGGAAATAAAGAGATTAAAGTCTTCCTAGAATTCAATGAAAATGAAGACAAAACATACCCAAACTTGTGGGACACAATGAAGGTAGTGCTAAGAGGAAAGTTCATAGCACTAAGTGCCTTCAAGAAGAAATTCAAGACAGCCCATTCAAGCAACTTAATGTTCCACTTAAAAACCCTACAAAAAGAAGAAGCAGACACACCAAAGAGGAGTAGATGGCTGGAAATAATCAAACTCAGGGCTGAAATCAAGCAATTAGAAACAAATAAAACAATTCAAAGAATCAAAGAAACCAAGAGCTGGTTCTTTGAGAAAAATCAACAAAATAGACAAACCCTTAGCCAAGCTAACTAAAAGGCAGAGAGACACCACCCAAATCAACAAAATCAGAAATGAAAAGGGGGACATAACTACAGACACTGAGGAAATCCAAACAATCATTAGGACTCATTTCAAGAGTCTATATGCCACAAAATTTGAAAATCTAAACGAAATGGACAACTTTCTTGATTGATTCCACATGCCAAAGCTGAATCAAGACCAGGTAAATCAATTAAATAGTCCTATATTCCCCAAGTAAATAGAAGTGGTCATCGAAAGTCTCCCATCCAAAAAAAGCCCAGGAGCAGATGGTTTCAGCGCAGAATTCTACCAGACCTTCAAAGAAGAGCTAACACCAATACTCTTCAAACTATTTCTCAAAATAGAAACAGAAGGAACACTACCAAACACATTCTATGAAGCCACAGTCACCTTGGTACCTAAACCTCACAAAGACCCAACAAAGAAAGAGAATTTCGGGCCAATCTCCTTCATGAACATTGATGAAAAAATGCTCAACAAAACACTTGCAAACTAAATACAAGAACACATCAAAGATATCATCAACTATGACCAAGTAGGCTTCATCCCAGGCATGCAGTGGTGGATCAATATATGGAAATCCATCAATGGGATCCACCATATTTACAAACTGAAAGAAAAGAAAAACATATGATAATCTCCCTAAATGCTGAAAAATTATTTGACAAAATCCAACATCCATTTAGGTATAAAGTCTTGGAGAGATCAGGGATACAAGGCACATATCTAAACATATTAAAGGCAATATACATCAAACCTATAGCCAACATAAAACTGAACAGAGAGAAACTTAAAGCAATCCCACTGAAATCAGAGACAAGGCAAGGTGTCCCACTCTCTCCATATCTCTTAATCATAGTTCTGGAAGTCCTTGCTAGAGCAATAAAACAATTGAAGGAGATCAAGGGGATACAAATTGGAAAGGAAGAAGTCAAAGTATCACTATTTGCAGATGATATGAGAGTATACCTGAGTGTCCCCAAAAACTCTACCAGGGAACTCCTACAGCTGATAAACACCTTCAGCAATGTGGCCGGATACAAAAGTAACTCATAAAATCAATAGCCTTCCTGTACACAAAAGACAAAAGGGCTGAGGAAGAAATTAGGGAAACAACACCCTTCACAATAGCCACAAATGACATAAAGTACCTTGATGTGAACCTAACTAAGCAAGTCAAAGACCTGTGTGAAAAAAAATTTCAAGTCTCTGAAGAAAGAATTAGAAGAAGATATCAGAAGATGGAAAGATCTCCCATGCTCATGGCTTGGCAGGATTAACATAGTAAAAATGGCCTTCTTACCAAAAGCAATCTACAGATTCAATGCAATTCCAATCAAATTACCAACACAATTCTTTACAGACCTTGAAAGAAAAATTCTTACCTTCATATGGAACAACAAGAAACCCAGAATTGCTAAAACAGTTCTCTACAGTGAAAGTTCTTCAGGAGATATCTCTATCCCTGATTTCAAGCAACAATTACTGATTACAGAGCAACAATACTAAAAAATCCATGGTACTGGCATAAAAACAGAATGGTGGATCAATGGAATCAAATAGAAGACCATGACATAAATCCACACACTTATGGACACCTGAATTTTAAAAGATGCCAATACCATACAGTGGAAAAAAGACAGCATCTTCAACAAATGGTGCTGGTCTAACTGGATGTCTACATGTAGAAAAATGCAAATAGATCCATACTTATCACCCTGCACAAAACTGAAGTCCAAGTGGATCAAACACGTCAACATAAAACCAGACACATTAAACCAATTAGAAAAAAAAAAGTGGGGAATACCCTTGAACTCATTAGCACAGGAGACAACTTCCTGAACAGAACACAAACAACACAGGCTCTAAGAGCAACAATCAATAAATGGGACCTCATGAAACTTAAAAGCTTCTGTAAAGCAAAGGACACTGTTGTCAAAAAAAATGAAAGCCTATAGTTTGGGAAAGAATCTTCACCAACCCTTTATCTGACAGAGGGCTAATATCCAGTATATATAAAAACTAAAGAAGCTGAAAAGCAGCAAACCAAGTAATGCAATTAAAAATGGGGAAGAGAGCTAAACAGAGAATTCTCTGTAGAGGAATATCGAATAGCAAAGAAACAATTAAAGACATGCTCAATGTCATTAGCCATTAGGGAAATGCAAATCAAAAAAACCCTGAGATTTCACCTTACACCCATCAGAATGGACAAGATGCAAAACTCAAGTGACAACACATGCTGGAGAGGATGTGGAGAAAGGGGAACCCTCCTCCACTGCTGGTGGGAATGCAAACTCATACAACCACTCCGGAAATCAATCTGTACCCATTCCACCGTTGATGGACATCTGGGTTGTTTCCAGGTTCTGGCTATTACAAATAGAGGTGCTATAAACATGGTTGAGCAAGTGTCCTTTTTGTGTACTTGAACAAACTTTGGGTATATATCTAGCAGTGGTATAGCTGGGTCTGGAGGAAGCACTATTCCTATTTGTCTTAGAAAGCGCCAGATAGCTTTCCAGAGTGGTTGTACCAGTTTACATTCCCACCAGCAGTGGAGGAGGGTTCCCCTTTCTCCACAACCTTTCCAGCATGTATTATTGCTTGAGTTTTTCATCTTGGCCATTCTGATGGGTGTAAGGTGAAATCTCGGGGTTTTTTTGATTTGCATTTCCCTAATGGCTAATGACATTGAGCATGTGCCGCTGTGCCGAGGAGGTACAGAAATTGTGGTATTTTTATACAATGGAATACTACTCAGCAATCAAAAAGGAGGAAATCATGAAATTTGCAGGCAAATGGTGGGATCTAGAAAAGATCATTCTGAGTGAAATATCCCAGAAGGAGAAAGACAAACATGGGATATACTCACTTATATAGACCTATAAGATAAGATAAACATAATGAAATCTATACACCTCAAAAAGATAATCAATTGAGCAGACATGGGGTAAGATGATCAATCCTCGTTTAGAATGACAGATGGGATGTGCATTGAACGTATGACAGGAGTCTACCTAGCGTATCTGAAAGACTCTAACTGGCAGTGTTTTCAAAGCAAAGACTCATGACCAAACCTTTGGCAGAGTACAGGGAATCATAAGAAAGAAGGGGAGTTAGTCTGATGGGGAAAGGATAGGAGCTCCACAAGGACCAAATATATCTGGGCACAGGGTCTTTTCTGAGACTGACATTCAGCCAAGGACCATGTATGGATATAACCTAGAACCTCCGCTCAGATGTAGCCTGTGGTAGCTCAGTAACCAATTGGTTTCCCAAAGTGAGGGGAACAAGGACTATTTCTAACAGGAACTCAATGACTGGCTCTTTGGCCTCCCCACCCCCCAAGGGAGGAGCAGTCCTGTTAGGCCACAGAGGAGGGCTTTGCAGCCAGTCCTGAAGATACCTGATAAAACAGGATCAGATGAATGGGGAGGAGGTCCCCCCTATCAGTGGACTTGGAAAGGGGCACGGTGGAGATGAGGGAGGGAGGGAGGGACTGGGAGGGATCGGGACATGGCTGGGATACAGAGTTAATAAAATGTAACTGATAAAAAAAATAAAAAATAAAATAAAAAAAATAATTCAGAATAGTCAAGCAAAAAAAAAAAAAAAAATCTCATACTAAGCCTTTCAACCAGGAATCCTCTTCTAGCTAATCCTTCTGTTGATGATTATCCAAAGTTCTGAGTTTTCAACATTTACCCTCTTCACCCCCTTAACTCTTCAGTGTGTCTTTCTTTCCTGGTAAAAATGTTCTTGAAGTCATTAGCAGTTTTCTTGTTAAAAAGCAGTCATATCTTCTCATTTCCACCTTCCTGAACTTCTCTTATTTCATTCAGTTCACTGTGTTTGCTGGTAATCAGACTCTTCTTCTATCCCCTCTGCTGATCCTGATTCACCTCCTTTACTACCTTTGTCCTCCTTAGAATTTAAAACAAGAATAAAAACAGTGCTTAGCTCTCAGAGACGTTAGGTATGTAAAAATACATAATATGTAAAGTACCCAAGAAGCACCCAAGGCAGAAACAAAGCAGTCCTTGCCAACAGGTCCATTTTATGACTAATCAAACTAAAATGCATGTTGAAGCCCTGAGACAGGGAAAGTGTCTGGCCTTGAAGGGTGAGAGCTGGAGGCATAGATTTGACTGAACACCTGTGCATAAATGACAGCTAAAGTTTAGCAGTCTCCCCAGCAAACAGGCATCTGTCAGGGAAGACCAGGTTATACCAAGCTAGAGAGAGCCCCAAGTCCTGGTGGATATCAACCACAAAAGTTAAATTCTCATTCATGCTTTCATTTATGTTTGTCCATTTTCTGTAACTAAAAGCATACAACAGACTAAGTCATAAAGTAGTTTATCTTGGCTCATAGTTCTTTTCTCAAGACGAAAGGTTGTATGTTGTATTATAACGTTTTCAGGAAGAGCTCTGAGGTGGCAAAACATGTAAAGGACAGGGATCACATATGTTAGTCTCTTCTGGTACCTTCCCCTCTTTTTATAACAATATCACTATTTAACTATGGTGTTCCCTACTGTGATGACTTCATTTACTCCTATTTACTTTTGAGAGGTTCTACTTTTAAATTGCTGTGGATTGTTAGAAGAGAGAAATCATACCCAACCCAGGTTGTATTCATTGCAGCCTCCTGCTCACTGATATCAGTCAAGAAGCCAGAGTGTCAAGCCAATCACCAGTTCAGACATACATGGTTACAGTGCCATAGAGAATATAAATAGTTCTAAAAGGTTTCCTATTTGCAAAGAGGCATAGCTTATAAGTGGCCCAAGTTCCTTCTCCTCATACTTAACTAACAAAATTCACAACACTCAATGATCCTCAGTGGAAGTAAAACTTTATTCTTCCATGTGTTGGGGAGGTGGAGAGCCGGGGTTACTTGGAGAATAATAAACCGGTCATGACCAGAGTACATCTAGAAAGGAAAGTGGAGAGAGGATACTGTGTCCTAAGAAAATATATTGTGTAGCCTATTATTACCATCTACCCTTTTCTTCTTTGCTGGCTAATTTTTAAATCAATGTGAATTGGCTACAGGAAGCCCAGCTAGATGATAGAACATTTCAAGTCGTGTCTGTGCGAGTATTACTGGAGGAGATTAGTACTTGGATCATTAGAGTGAAGAAATTATCTGCCACTGCCCGTGTTGTTGGGCTTTAGTAAATCTGTTGGAGATCTCAACAGAACAAAAATGAGGGTAAAGAGAACACTTTCTCTCTTTTTACCACTCCCTGAATGAGGATTTTCATTTCTGTGTGTTGTTGAACACCAGAACCTCTGATTCATGGACTTTGAGACTTGGTTTCAGTAGCAACCTATTGGCTCTTCTGTTTCCCATGGACTGCTTGAACCCTACAAATTGTGTGAGCTAAACTGCTGCACAGATCTCTTCTTATGTCTCCCCATTAATAGTGTTGATTCATTTTCTCTGAAGATTTGTGAATAATATACTGTCTTTAACCCAATATATTCATTGTGCTTCATCTCACAGTACCAGAACTCATTCAATTCTCTGCCCATGACTCTTACCACTGTCACTTCCTCTTTCTCCTTCCTTCCTTCCTTCCTTCCTTCCTTCCTTCCTTCCTTCCTTCCTTCCTTCCTTCCTTCCCTCCTTCCCTCCCTCCCTCCCTCCCTCCCTCCCTCCCTCCCTCCTTCCTTCTTTCCTTCCTTTCTTTTTTTCTTTGAGACAGGGCTTCTCTGTATAGTCTTGGCTGTCCTGGATTTGCTTTGTAGACCAGGCTGGCCTCAAACTCACAGAGATCCACCTGCCTCTGCTTCTCCCAGTGCTGGGATTAAGGTGTGTACCACAATGCTTGGTCTTATTTCTAATGTGAATATAAAATGACATAAATCCACTAAGAAGGAACACATTTCCTGAATCCATCCCCCTTTTCTCTATTGCCTCTAGGATTATTATTAAAGTTTCCAAAACACTTTAAGTTAGAATGACTTTCTAAAACAAAACATCCTTTTTTCACTTGTCTTTACATATTTTTAATAAAATAATGTTTTGGAAGGAATATGAATGAAATGATGGCAGATATGAGAACTTTCATTTCCAAAATAAAGGATAAATGTATAAAATTTGTAAAAAAAAAAAAAAAAAAAAGGACAGTTATTTAAAGAAAAAAACAAGTTTACATAGCTCCTTGTGGCACTTGGCATGGTTATTGTTTCTTCACTGGAACTGCTTCTGTCATTTTAGTGATTTCTCTAGTTTTTTTATGTTATTTATTTTAATCTTCTCTTTCTCATTTTTTAATCTTCTTTGAGTGGCTTACATATTAGTACTTCTAAAATATATTATTTTGCCTCAAATCTTCTAATTTGACCCTATATATTCTCTAATGGTTTCATTCATCTAATTCCTGTCTCTGTCTCTGTCTCTCTCTCTTAAACAACCCGCTACACACACACACACACACACACACACACACGCACACACACACACACACGCACACACATACACACATTATTCCACCCATAAACATCACAATGTACACTACCAATATAGCCTTTCTTTTTTTAGTTTTTTATTTTTTAATTATTTTTATTAATTACACTTTATTTACTTTGTATCCCCCTTGTAGTTCCCTCTCTCTTCCCCTCCTAATCCTTCCCTTCCTCCCCCTTCTCCACACATGCCCCTCCCCAAGTCCACTGATAGGGGAGGTCTTCTTTTTCTTCCTTCTGATCTTAGTCTATTAGGTCTCATCAGGAGTGGATGCATTGTCTTCCTCTGTGGCCTGGTAAGGCTGCTCCCCACTCAGGGGGAGGTGATCAAAGAGCAGGCCAATCAGTTCATGTCAGAAGCAGTCCCTGTTCCCATTACTACAGGACCCACTAGGAGACTGAACTGTCATGGGCTACATCTGTGCAGGGGTTCTGGGTTATCTCCGTTCATGCTATTTGGTTGGACTATCAGTCTCAGGGATGACCCATGTGCCCATATTTTTTGGATCTGTTGCTCTCCTTGTGGAGCTCCTGTCCCCTCCAGTTCTTACTAACTCCCACTTCTTTCATAAGATTCCCTGCAATCTCCTCAAAGGTTGGTCATAAATCTCAGAATCTGCTTTGATAGTCTGCAGGACAGAGCCTTTCAGAAGAGGCCCTCTGTGGCAGGCTCTTAACTTGTTCCCTGTTTTTTCTTTCTTTTGATGTCCATCCTCTTTACCTTTCGCAATGGGAATTGAGCATTTTAGCCAGAGTTCTCCCTCTTGATTAGATTCTTTAGGTGTACAAATTTTAGTAGGTTTATCCTATTTTATATGTCTATAATAGTGAGTATATATTGTGTGTGTCTTTCTGCTTCTGGGATAGCTCATTCAGGATGATCTTTTCTATTTCCCACCATTTACCTGAAAAATTCATGATTTCCTTGTTTTTCATTGTTGAGTAGTATTCTGTTGTGTAGATGTACCACAATTTCTACATCCATTCCTCAGTTGAGCGCATCTTGGTTGTTTCCAGCTTCTGGCTATTACAAATAAAGCTGCTACAAACATGGTTGAACAAATATCCTTATTGTGTACTTGAGCCTCTTTTGGATATGTTCCTAGAAGTGGTATAGCTGGATCTTGAGGAAGCATTATTCCTAGTTGTCTGAGAAAGGGCCAGATTGATTTCCAGAGTGATTGTAAAAGTTTACATTCCCACCAGCAGTGGAGGAGGGTTCCCCTTTCTCCACATCCTCTCCAGCATGTGCTGTCACTTCATGGTACTGGCATAGAAACAGAATGGTGGATCAATGGAACCGAATAGAAGACCCAGAAATAAACCCTGGACACCTGATAAATAAATAAATAAATAAATAAAACTTATGGACACCTGATTTTTGACAAAGATGCCAAAACCATACAGTGGAAAAAAGACACCATCTTCAACAAATGGTGCTGGTCTAACTGAATGTCTACATGTAGAAAAATGCAAATAGATCCATACTTATCATCCTGCACAAAACTAAAGTCCAAGTGGATCAAAGACCTCAACATAAAACCAGACACACTAAGCCTGTTAGAAGAAAAAGTGGGGAAAAGCCTGGAACTCATTGGCACAGGAGAAAACTTCCTGAACAGAACACCAACAGCACAGGCTCTAAGAGCAACAATCAATAAATGGGACCTCATGCAATGGAAAAGCTTCTGTAAAGCAAAGGACACCATCATCAGAACAAAACGACTACCTACAGATTGGGAATGAGTCTTCACTAACCCTGTATCTGAAAGAGGGATAATATCCAGTATATATAAAGAACTAAAGAAGTCAAAAAGCAACAAATTAAGTGATCCAACTAAAAAACACGAAACAGAACTAAACAGAATTCTCAATAGAGGAATACAGAATGGCAGAGAAACACTTAAAGAAATGCTCAACTTTAGCTATCAGGGAAATGCAAATCAAAATGACCCTGAGATTTCACCTTACACCCATCAGACTGGCTAAGATCAAAAACTCAAGTGACAGCAATATAAGCCTTTCTAAACATATACTGGAACCTTCAACTTCTGTCTGAGCATTTTAATGTGCTCTGAGATTATCATGCATATTAAATTAAAATTTTAACTCACTTCATCTTCCACCAATATTCTGTGAAGGTGTTTATAAATTTCATGATCCAAGCATCTAAGAAACATATTCTTTCTTCTTGGTTTTCTTTATACAGTTGAAAATACAAAGTTCTTTTTTGTTGTTTGTAATTTGAAACTCATTGGCCTTACTTTCTTCTCAGTCCCCATTCCTGGTGCCTAAATTCAGGTCACTTTTTACATGGGGAACTTTACTAGTAAACTTCCTTCTATCCTTCTTCCTGCTCTGCAAATCTGAGTAATGTATCCTTCACTGATGTAGATCAGATGTTCTTAAGCACAAACAAGCCTAAAATTATCTTACTCCTCTTTAATTCTCCAATGGATGCCTATTAGTTTCAGGATACAAGGCCTCAGGCACAGGGACTGGGGAAATTGCTCACTTGCTTGGTAAAGTGCATGGCTGTAACCAAGGAGCTGGGGATGCAGAGACAGGCCTAGGGGAACCAGCAAGGTTCAGGTTCAGTGAGGGATTCTATCTCAAAAAATAGGGTGGACAGTGATGAGAAAGATACCTGGTATTGACCTCTGGCACTCACATGCAAACTTCACATGCACACACACCTATATGAACATGCACACACACACACACACACACACACACACACACACAGACTTGCAGTACTTGGTGTGGAAGACTTCCACGATGTAGTTGTGTATTTTACAGTTGCAGTTCTTGGAAATACTTTAGGAATGCATTTGTTCAGAGATGTTTGCTCTTGTCTGGCAACATATTGTTAATTTCCTTAAGAAGATCATTGTTTTGGTCTGAATCTGGCTATCCTCCAAATTTACATTGAAATTCTAACTCCTGTTGCAGTTAATATAAAGGTGTAGTCTAATAATGTTTATTGCTAGTCCTATAATTATTACGACTGTATTATCTAACCTGCTATCACAATCAATAAAAGAAAGATACCTGACAGATTTTAGAATAGCCTTATATTACCCAGAGCATGGCAGATATTACTTCCTAAGCTATCTTTATCTGCTCAATCCCCCATTCCATGCCATCTGCTCTAATAATTTCTATTTGGGTTACCTCCCATACATAATCTCAAAATAATTGCTAATATTCTTCATTTGGGCCAGTTTCCTCCATCCATGTCTATCTGGCTATGTGCTTCTCTCCATGCTAACCCATCAAGGCTCCCTGCTTCCCTATTCTTCCGGTCCCTGTCTCTTCTCCCATGATCCTTTTGTCCCCAAAGCCAGGGAACCATCACTATGCCCACCTTCCTTGGCCTGAACAGGTATAGGCTTCTTATTGGTCAAACAGGAATAATTTCTTTGACAACAAGGACAGGTGTATGTAAGAATGTGCTCATCTGGAAAGCAACTAGATCTGGGGTTCTGTAATTAGCATCAGAATACATGGCACTAAATTAACACACAACCTCCAAAGTGATGACACTGAAAGATGAGCTAGAGAGTTAAGTGAGTCCTAAGAAGTTATGCCCCCATGCATGCGCATGGAGTCTTTATTAAAGAGACTCTTCTCCCCAGCCTCTCACCCAGCTCCTTTCCTTCTATCACAAGGTGAGGATACAGAAAGAAGTTACTATTCAATGATAGAAAGCTGGCCTAGATAGATACCACCCACTGCCTTGATCTGGCATTTTTCAGCCTCCAGAAAGATGACAGACTAATTTCTGCAATGCAGAAGCTGCTTTCTTTATTAGAATCTATCATTTCAGTCTGACTAGACTGACAGAACTGTGCATAGCACAGTCTTCCTGTCCTTCCTGTTCCTATTGGGTAGGCCATGTTCTCAGTATGCAAGTTTTGAGTCTGGAAAAAATGCCTTTCTAAGACTGTCCTGTCCCCCAGGAGTCCCATCTTTACTTAGGCTTCATTTTCTAGTTTTAGTAATATTCTGTGTTCACTTTCAACATGGAGTTTGGTTCGGTAAGACATTGTACTAATGCCATGTCAAGGAAGAGAGAAAGAGTAAGAAAAATAAAAAAGAAAGAATGTGACAAGACTAAAGGGAAGGAATAATTACTCAGTGATAGCTCTGATATTTGCCAAAATTAAAATAAAAATAAGTCTTTAGTGTTCCTTTTCATGAGAAAGACATGCACATACATAATACACATAATCTCATCAACATATTAACCATTCCATTAGATCCAACATCATACTTAACTTATAAATTTGTCACTTATTAGAAGACACAAATGTGCTTCACTGTACTCATTGGTTATCATCGTTTTTGTTACACATCAAACTGCTAAGGACACTTGTAGTGCTGTCATAAAAGAAGCATCAAAGTTTCCAGCACTTCTTAAATGCATACTGATAGATAAGAACAACAAATAATTTTTGTTTTTTTTCTGTTCCATTTTTGTATTTGAACTTCTTAAAATTTCTGGTTGAATGTGTTCCATCAGTTTTGAATTATTTTCTTGAGGGAAATGATTAAGATGAAAAATTCTGCAAGTGGAGAAGTTCACAGTAATATGAGTTAATCAAAACACAAATGAAAGAGGACTAAATTTGATGAGGCCGTTACAATTCTAAATATTTTTTCTCATCTCTTCAATCAAGACAAGGGCCTTGTTCTTAAGAGTGCTGTAATCTAATTGGGGAGAATGAGAACATACATAAAAGGATGAACAGCACTACGGGGACTCAGAGTGAGTAGTCAACATAGAAAATGCATTAAGTTTCAGAACTGGGAATCCTGCCTAAAAGCCGAGATAGCTGGGATTGGAGTTGATCTTCATAGAAACAAAGTGGGATCTTTAGCAGTGGGGAGTGACAGTTAATGAGCAGAGTTTCTCTCAGGAGTGATAAAACATCTATAATTGTGGAAAGAGTTCTATCATTCTGTGGCTGTCATAAACAAACCCCATTGGATGACAGCTCACCAACTGATGAAGCTTATCTCCTGTGCATTTTATCTTACAAAGTTGCTATATTAAAAATACTAGCTATCAAGCCTGGAGAAGTGGCTCAGTGGTTAGGAGTACTAAACTGGGTTCAATTCTCAGCACCCCCACAATAGTTCACAATGTTGTCTGTAACTCTAAGATCTGACACCCTCACATAGACATACATGCAGGCAAAACACTAAAAAGCACATAAAATAAAAAGTAAATTTTTTAAAAAAGAAAAACTTACTAGCTATGGTCTTGTTGCCACAAGTGGACACTGCAGCACCTGGGGGTGTTGTATCCTCCATCCCTTTCAGTATATGTGCTGACCATCACAGTTGAATTTACAAGTCAATGCCCTCAGCAAAAGCCAAACCCCAAGTGGACATAGATGCTTGCATACTCAGTACTGTTCCTATATCATTAACATTGCTATGGGAACTCTCAGGATATGTATCTTATTTCTTTAAAAAGAGCTCAAGGACAGATGGCTCAGTGGGTAAAAGTATATGTTGAACAAGCACAACAACCCGAGCCTGGACCCTTGGAAATGGATGATGAGAGAGATAAGAGGAGTGGTTGCCATGTGAATCAAGGTGGGACATGCAAAGAGAAGCCTCTCACCTCAGGTTCATTGCCACTGATGAAGAGGCTTCTGTGAGTGAGGGTAGGTGGAAGTTGATGATAGTCGCTATGGCATCTTACATAATTCCTGGTAGAGACAGGAATTATGCAAATGTCACATGAGAGATTTCTTGATATACACACACTTTGGGATTGCCTCCTTTCTCTGTGTGTACTCCCCAAATAGAACCAACTTATGCTTACCACAGGAGGTCTCATCACAATAGTTTAAGGAAACTTATGTAACTTAAGTAACATCTACCAGGTGTTTGATGATGCTGGATACATTTTGGAGAAGCACCTGCAAATTAGGAGGCTAGAGGGGAAAGCTGAGGGGAAGCAGGCTAGAACCCTCTGGAAAGTAGTGAAGAGCAAGTAAGAATGCTGAGAACTAAATGTCTGACCACATCTGGGTTGGGAGAGGAAGTGGATTCAGAGAATGTGCAGATATGATGAATTAAAAGTGGAAAGTGCAGTGCTTTCTCTTTGAGTGACAGTCTCCAAGCTCAAATCCTTTATAAGTGGAGCTATTGTTTTTGTTCATGTCCCACACATTTGCATCCATAATAGACTTCTCGAAGAGCACTTTGAATGGCCCTGATGTTTTTACACAGTAAAGAAGATGAGCCCATTCACAGACGCACACGAACTGAAAGAGAAGTTTCTGCAAATTATTCGTAATGGGCACATTGCTGGGTGACAAAACACCCTGACGATTCCAGGCTTGCGCGCATCAGAGCTGAGTGGGTACATTGCTACAGCTGAAAGAGAGAACACGAATTGATACTGTCGAGTCTTCAATTTCTTTCTTCAGGATTGGAAAGATGAGGTTCCTGTTCTGATCGTTGTGAGGTGCATTCCTGCACTGAAGGGTTCTCTCAGGGATTCACAATGACCTGGTTATACCCTGGTGGGAAAGTCTCTCCTAAGACATCTGACATAAAGATGAGAAGCAATGTTTTATTCATCTAAAATAATCTCTGAACCACATAAAAAGCTCATGTTGCTTAGAATAAACACATTCTTGAAGGTGCAAGTAGCATTTTCATAATATTCAGCTCCTATCCTCAATTTGGAGTCAAACCAAATTGCTTGGCTCAGAGGCCAGTGAGGTGGGTGGAGGTAGAGACAGGAATTATGCAAATGTCACATGAGAGATTTCTTGATATACACACACTTAGGGATTGCCTCCTTTCTCTGTGTGTACTCCCCAAATAGAATCAACATATGCTTACCACAGGAGGTCTCATCACAATAGTTTAAGGAAACTTATGTATTAATATGGAGCTTTCTGTTTCATGGAAATTTCTTTTCATCTAGGCCTTAGAAATATCAAGATATTTCTATGAAGCCTGTGTAGCAACCATCCCTATAAACTGAGAGGTAATATTCTTATTTCACATTAGAAGGTGATCCTTCTCCTTGGTGGACCTCTGATCTCATCTTTCCATTTCTCCTCTGCATTCTCGTGGCTGTATATGGCTCAGGTTACTGGCCTCTTTAGATGTTTATCAAGCTCATTACTATCATTTACTCTCCTTACTTTTAATTGTGCTCATGCACATTATATGTTGCTGTCAGAATTCACTTTTAAAAACACAAATGGCTAATGACATTCATTCATTTAGTAAAAAGATTTGTTTGTGTATCATTAGGTCCTAGATAAGCAATGGTGATTAAAAAAAAAGAGTCCAACAGGAAAATAACACAGTCAAGAAATTATACCAAAGTACATGAATATATAGCAAAATAACTTGATCTACTTGTAATATCAGGTAAAATTAGCCAGAGGTAATGCCACCAGAGGACAGTCATGAAACGCAGAGAAAATGGAAAGAGAAAGTTTCCTTTAGATCAGTGATTCTCAAGTTACGCATGTAGTGACTCCCAACCATAAAATTATTTTTATTGCTACCCCACAACTGCGATTTTGCTACTATTACAAACTGAAATGTAAATCTCGACATTTTCAAATGGTTTTAGGTGACCCATGTTAAAGCGTCATTTGACTCCCAAGTGGGTCATGATGGATTGAGAACTGCTGCTCTAGACAAAGAAAGCAACATACACAATGCAATAGAGGTAGGAATGAGGGTACGTGGTAGGTTTGAGATTCAGAGAGAAGACAAGCATGGTAGCAGCCCACAGAAAGGGAGAGGGAGAGGAGAGAGAAAAATTAAGAGAGGGAGAAAGAAAGAGAGGGAGGAGAGAGGGAGAGTTGTGAAAGTTAAGTAGCAAGATCAAAACTAGGTAGCCTCCAGTGGGCCCTCTGTAAGGTGCTCTGCTTTCAAGTTGGGATCATTGTGAACTAATAGGCTTTAAACCCAGCAAAGGGGGCATTTGGTTTGCATTTTCACAAGCTTTATCATGATATGAGCATCAGGAGGAAATAATAGTGCAAATGGAGAGACCAAATGCTCTCTTACTGCTGGGGTTCAGATGAGAGTTGTGGTAACTTGGATGAAGATGATAACAATGGACTGGATAAAGTGATAACATGGATGGTCTGGTAGCTGAGTGGGTGACAAAATGAAAAGAAGAGCAGGTTGAGAAGAGTTAATACCAGGGCTGGAAAAAAACTGCTCACTGGTTAAGACTGATTGTTCTTCTACAGAATCTGAGTTCAGTTTGCAGCACCCATGTTGGGCAGCTCACAAGTGCTAGTTCCAAGGACACTGATGCTCTCCTTTGCCCCCAGAGATGCATGCACATGTGTGTCAGATGTACATACACATGTACACAGGATAAGAAAACAAAACTAGTCATTTAAAAAAAAGGCATAGTAGCAATGATGCTGCATGTACTCCTGTCTTAGGAGCTCTCACAGATGATGGTGACATTCTCCGGACACAGATGAGAACTGTCCTTAGCAGGAAACTGCATGCAGACTTTGGATGTATTAAGTATCAAGAAAGTTGTGTTCTCTGTTGGAAGAGTTACCTGGCTCTCCATTGCCCAAATGATGAAATAAACATCTGTGGAACAGATGGCTAAAGCTCTTCTGACCTATGACCCACACTCCTTTACTGTGATCCTCAAATGCACACACCATACTCATTGCAAATGTTTCAAATGCCCCGAATATTTCACAGCTTCATATCGTGGCAAACATTAGTAGTAGTTCTTTCTCAGTAGTTCTTTCTCCTCAACCCCTTCCAGGATGCTGAATTAACACTATCATTCTTTTTTTTAAATATTTTTTTACTTTTTTTTATTAATTACACTTTATTCACTTTGTATCCACTCCCTGTAATTCCCTTCCTCCCTCCTCCCAATCCTTCCCTTCCTCCTCCTTCTCCACACATGTCCCTCCCCAAGTCCACTGATAAGGGAGGACTTCTTTTCCTTCCTTCTGATCCTAGTCTATTAGGTCTCATCAGGAGTGGCTGCATTGTCTTCTTCTGTGGCCTGGTAAGGCTGCTCCCCCTCAGGGGGAGGTGATCAAAGAGCAGGCCAATCAGTTCATGTCAGAAGCAGTCCCTCTTCCCATTACTATGGAACCCGCTAGGAGACTGAGCTGTCATGGGCTACTTCTGTGCAGGGATCTTAGGTTATCTCCATGCATGCTACTTGGTTGGAGTATCAGTCTCAGGAAAGACCCCTGTGCTCAGATTTTTTGGTTCTGTTGCTCTCGTTATGGGGTTTCTGTCCTTTCCAGATATTACTATTTCCCATTTTTTTCCTAAGATTCCCTGCACTCTGCTCAAAATTTGGCCATAAATCTCAACGTCTGCTTTGTCTGCAGGGCAGAGCTTTTCAGAGGCACTCTGTGTCAGGCTCCTGACTTGTTCCCTCTTTTCTCTTTCTTCTGATGTCCATCCTCTTTGCCTTTCTGGATGGGGATTGAGCATTTTAGCCAGAGTTCTCCCTCTTGATTAGTTTCTTTAACACTATCATTCTTTAAGACCCAGTTTTAGTTAATAATAATAATAATAATAATAATAATAATAATAATAATAATAATATAATATCTCTTTTGGAAAGAGTTTCTTAAATCCCCCCTAACACTCATATTCATCTCCCTAATCTTTGTAGTTATAAAAATTGTCAATTGCTAGTCTCTTCTTCTATATTGTATGTCTAGAGGTTAGGGCTGTTCTGTTTATTTTTGTAAACACTGTGTGTGGCAGTCTGCAAATGAATTTGAAGGAAGAGTAAGTGGAAAGTTTTGAACCATTTCTTTTACTTCTCAGAAAGTGATTTTTAAATCTTCTTGGATATATATATATATATATATATATATATATTTACTAAAATAACTAGGAAATTATAGTAAGACTCAAAGATTGGAACTTAAGTACCTGTGAAAGAATTAACAGTACAGAACTAAATGATTAATCAATCTTTGTTTCCTAGCCAGATTAAAATTAAAAGCTCCTGTAAAAGCCACATACTTTTCATGAAGACTTTGAGTGTCCTCTCAGCATGGTCATGAGTTGAAAGAAAAGACAATATTAAGAAGTACCACTTTAAAATATTCATTTTCAGAGGTGCCCCTCCTATTGCTCTCCCAGCCCTCTCATCTTCCACCCCTGCTTTCCCCTCACCTGATCCCCACCTTTGTTCCCATTCCCACCCCCACCCTTACCTATTTCTTTCTGTTTATCACACTTCTGATGACTATTATATTTCCCTTTCAGAGGGAAATTCAAACATTCTCCCTTGGGCCTTTTTTGTTACTTAGCTGCTTTCGGTCTGTGGATTGTGGAATGGATATCCGGCAATATACAGCTAATATCCACTTATAAGTAAGTACATATCATGTTTGTCTTTCTGGGTCTGGGTTACCTCATTCAGCCTGATCTTTTCTAGTTCCATCCATTTGCCTGCAAATTTCATGATTTCCTTGTTAATAGCTGTGTAGTATTCTATTGTGTAAATGTACCACAATTTCTTTATCCATTCTTCATTTGAGGTACACCTAGGTTGTTTCCAGTTTCTGGCTATTATGAATAAAGCTGCTATGAACATAGTTGAGCAAATGTCCTTGTAGAATGGTGGAGTGTCTTTTGGGTATATGCCCAGGAGTGATATAGCTGGGTCTTGAGGTAGCACTATTCCTAATTTCTGAGAAAACACAGATTAGTTTCCAAAGTGGTTGTACAAGCTTGCCCTCCGACTAGCAGTGGAGGAGGGTTCCCCTTTCTCTACAACCTCTCCAGCATGTGTTGTCACTTGAATTTTTAATCTTAGCCATTCTGAAGGGTGTAAAATGGTATCTCAGAGTCATTTTGATTTGCATTTCTCTGATGGCTAAGGACATTGAACATTTAAGTGCTCTGTTGAGAATTCTTGGCTTAGTTTTGTACCCCATGTTTTAGTTGGAGACCCATGATAGGGTAGGTTTCTTGGTGGAATGGTGATATCTCTAGCTGAGACTCCTAGGCTCGGGGGATATGGAGACTGAAGTTGCAACCTCCTATAGTGAGGTAGGACTGCCAGTGGAGAGAGGGGGACACCAGCAGACCTACAAAACCTTCAATCCTAAATTTACCTTGCCAATAAGGTGTGTAGGGATAAAAATAGAGCAGAGTTTAAGGGAAGGATCAAAAAAATGCCTGGCCCAACTTGAGACCCATCCCATGGGGGACAACCAACTGCTGACACTTTTAATGATACTCTGCTATGCTTGTAGACAGGAACCTAGCACAACTGTTTTCTCCACCAAGAAGCAGATGGAAACAGATGCAGAGCTCCATAGTCAAAATTAGACAGAACTTGGGGAGTCTTGTGGAAGAGTTGGGGGAAGGATACAGGAATCGACAGGGGACAAGAACTCCACAAGAAAACCAACAAAGTCAACTAACCAAGGTCCATAGAGGTTCCATAGAGAATGAACCACCAATTAAAGAACATGCATTGACTAGACCTAGGTTTCCTACACATATGTAGCTGATGAGCAGCTTGGCCTTATGAGAGCACCCTAGCAATTGGAGTGGGGTTTATCTTTGACATGGACTTTGCTGCCTGCTTTTGGATCACTTTCCCCTGGCAGGGCTACCCTGTCAGGCCTCAGAAAAAGAGGATGAACTTAGTCCTAATGCCACTTGATATGCAGGAGTAATGTTACTGAAGGGTCTCCCCTTTTGTAAGGAGGAGAGGTGGGAAAGGGTAAGAGAGTGAGAGGGTGGAACCTGGAGGAGAAGAGGGAGGAGGCTGCAATACCTGACAGGAATATGTAAAGACATTAACATGAAAAGCTTATTCTGAAAACATTGTACTTAACATTGCACATGGTTCTGTTTCAAAAAAAGCCTTCTTATGTGGAAATGTTCCTAAAT
Organism: Meriones unguiculatus; assembly: GCF_030254825.1. Classification (NCBI taxonomy): domain Eukaryota; kingdom Metazoa; phylum Chordata; class Mammalia; order Rodentia; family Muridae; genus Meriones; species Meriones unguiculatus. The sequence goes on from NC_083351.1 coordinate 84,774,903, forward strand.
TCCGTATTAAATTGTGATAAAATAATGACTATACTGAAAAAATGCACTCCTCGTTATATGGATGATGTATGTCCACTAGAAATTTTTTTAATTATTTTTATTTTTATTAATTACAGTTTCTTCACTTTGTATCCCCCCTTTACCTCACTCCCTCCTCCCCTCCCAATCTCACCCTCCCTCCTTCTTCCCCACCTGTACCCATCCCCCAGTCCACTGATAAGGGAGGTCCTCCTCCCCTTCCCTCTGATCCTAGTCTATGAGGTCTCATCAGGGGTGGCTGAATTATCTACCTCTGTGGCCTGGTAAGGCTGCTCCCCCCTCAGAGGGAGGTGATCAAAGAGCAGGCTAATCAGTTCCTGTCAAAGATAGTCCCTGTCCTCATTACTATGGAACCCACTTGGACACTGAACTGCCATGGGCTACCTCTGTGCAGGGGTTACAGGCCATCTCCATGAGTGGTCCTTGGTTGGAGTATCAGTCTCAGAAAAGACCTCTGTGCCCAGAATTTTTGAATCTGTTGCTCTCTGTCCTCTCCAGGTCTTACTATCTCCCACTTCTTTCATAAGATGCCCTGCACTCTGCCCAAAGTTTGGCTATGAGTCTCAGCATCTGCCTCGATAGATACCCTGCAGAGCAGAGCCTTTCAGAGGCCCTCTGTGGTAGGCTCCTGTCCTGTTCCCTGTTTTCTCCCTCCTCTGATGTCCATCCTGTTTGCCTTTCTGAATGGGGATTGAGCATCTTTGTTTTTTTTTTTTTTTCAATGCAGTTTATTCAGGAACCTTGAACAATCATCTGACCCTATTTAAAGTGGGGTAAAGCCAGCCCACTTTAAATAGCCTCTGGGTAGCCAACCTCAGCATGCCATGTGGGCAATGCAGATAGGTCCACATACATGGAAGCAAGCCAGATCCTCAGCCTTAGCCAAATGTGGAGTTGTTTGTGACAGAGAGCCTCACCATCCGGAAGGTGGAAGGCGGAAACCAGCTCCATCTTTCAGGCGCGGCATTTTGCAGCTCTCTACAGTTCCCCCTTTTTGTTTTGGACGCATCAGGCAAGAGTAGAGGTCTGATCTCTGATATTAGAAATAAATTGGGACTTTGCACTGATGTTCATTTAGGTGTCATTTACCCAAAGAGCATCAGACCCGTCCGATACCTTTTTCTCAGAGGCGGGACCTGGGGCATCAACCCGCATGCAATCAGACATGCTCTTCTCTGGGTCGAAAGTGGCTGACCCTGAGTGCAGTGCTTAGCCTCTCATCCTGAGCGTAACATTTTGGCTTTTTATGGTAGCCAACCATACTTGGGGAGACTGTCCTGCTTCAATGGCTGTAAAGGTCTGAATGGTCATGGCTGCATTACGCTGTTGTGAGACTCTAATCTTGCATATATACCACAGGCAAACCAAGGAGACCAACACCAGAAGGTCTGCTAACGTTCCCATGCCTGCCCATTCCTTTAGATGATTCATGGCTGCAGCAATCCATGATGATAATCCTGTGGCTAGTCCTGCGTCCACTCTGGTAGAATTTACCATGACAATGGCCACTCTCAGCTGCTCCATCGTAGTATCGAATTCTCCAGTCCAATTACCTAAAATATAGCTAGACAATTGTTTAGACAGATTTGCAGCATAGGGAAAATTCTCATGTTGTATGCTAGTGACTCAAAGTCCAGCATACTTTCATTGACAGCCAAGTTGAGCGATTTGCCATAGGGTATCAATTTGCTCCTGCACGAGGTCAATCCCCTGATTGAACACCATATCAAGTATATATAAAGAACTAAAGAAGCTGAAAAGCAGCAAACCAAGTAACCCACTTAAAAAATGAGGAACAGAGCTAAACAGAGAATTCTCTGTAGAGGAATACCAAATGGCAGAGAAGCACTTAAAGAAATGCTCAACCTCACTAGCCATTAGGGAAATGCAAATCAAAACAACCCTGAGATTTCACCTTACACCCATGAGAATGGCCAAGATCAAAAACTCAAGTGACAACACATGCTGGAGAGGATGTGGAGAAAGAGGAACCCTTCTCCACTGCTGGTGGGAATGTAACCTGGTACAACCACTCTGGAAATCAATCTGGCGTTTTCTCAGACAACTAGGAATAGTGCTTCACCAAGATCCAGCCATACCACTCCTAGGCATATATCCAAAAGAGGCTCAAGCACAGAAAAAGGAAATTTGCTCAACCATGTTTGTAGCAGCTTTATTTGTAATAGCCAGAAGCTGGAAACAGCCCAGATGCCCCTCAACTGAAGAATGGATGCAGAAAATGTGGTACATCTACACAATGGAATATTACTCAGCAATGAAAAATAAGGAAATCATGAAATTTTCAGGTAAATGGTGGGATCTGGAAAGGATCATCCTGAGTGAGTTGTCCCATGGTATATACTCACTCATATAGACATACAACATAGGACAAACCCACTAAAACCTGTGCATCTAAAGAAACTAAGCAAGAGAGAGGACCCTAACTAAAATGTCCAATCTCCATCCGGAAAGGCAAAGAGGATGGACATCAGGAGAAGAAGAAAACAGGAAACAGCCTAGGAACCTACCACAGAGGGCCTCTGAAAGCCTCTGCCCTACAGACTATCAAAGCAGATGCTAAGCCTGATGGGCAACTGTTGGGCAGAATGAATGGAATTTTATGTAAGAACTGGGAAATAGTAAGAGCTGGAGAGGACAGGGTCTCCACAAGGAGAGCAACAGAACAAGAAAATTTGAACACTAGAAATTTTTTTTAAGCAGTGAAAAGTAAATCTCAGCTAGGCACTGTGGCACATGCCTTCAATCCCAGCACTCAGGAGGCAGATCTCTGTGAGTTTGAGACCAGCCTGGCGCACAAAGCAAGTCCAAGACAATCAGTACTGTTACATAGAGAAATTCTGACCCCCCAATATATACATATATATATATATATGTATATATATATATATATATATATATGAAAAATAAAAAAGATGCTATTTTTTTCCATTATATGGTTTTGGCATTTTTGTCAAAAATGGTATGTCCATAAGTGTGTGGGTTTATTTCCGGATCTTCTATTCAATTCCATTGATCCACCAATCTGAAGATCATCCTGAGTTAGGTATGCCAGAAGCAGAAAGACACAGATGGTATATCCTCACTTATAAGTAGATATTAGACATATAATATAGGATAAACATACTAAAATATGTACAACTGAAGAAGCTAAGCAAGAAGGAGGACCCTGGGTAAGATGATCAATCCTCATTCAGAAAGGCAAATGGGATAGACATCAGAAGAGGGAAAAAACAAGGAACAAGCCAGGAGCCTACAACAGAGGGCCCCTGAAAGACTCTACCCAGCAGGGTATCAAAGCAGATGCTGAGACTCCTGGCCAAACTTTGGGCAGAGCACAGGGAATCTTTTGAAAGAAGGGGGAAATAGAAAGACCTGGAGGGGACTGGAGTTCCACAAGGAGAACACAGAACCAAAAAATCTGACACAAGAGTATTTTTCTGAGTCTTATATTCCAACCAAGGACCATGCATGGAGATAACCTAGAACCCCTACACAGATGTAACCCATAGCAGCTCAGTGTCCAAGTGGGTTCCCTAGTAAGGGGAACAGGGGCTGTCTCTGACATGATCTCTTTGATCACCTCCCCTTGAGGGGGGACAGCCTGACCAGGCCACAGAGGAAGGCAATGCAGCCAGTCCTGATGAGATTGATAGGCTGGTTCAGATGGAAGGGGAGGAGGACCTCCCCTATCAGTGGACTTGGGGAGGGGTATGGAAGGAGAAGATGGAGGACAGGATTGGGAAGGGTTGAGGGAGGGAGCTACAGCTGCGATACAAAGTGAATAAATTTAAAAAAATAATTTAAAAAAGAGAAAAATAATCCCACCACAAAACACAAACGCTTTAAAAAGTTTTCTCTCTATCTGTGTGTGCAGTCATCCATAGAAAATTTAAAAAATTAATACAAACTTAATCAAAATACTTGTCAGGAGGCAGCATCATGTCATAGAGAAGTAAACACTGTTTGGAAGGAGAGAATGGAGAGTTGACTGGTTGCGGTGGTGTGTGCGGGAGCTCAGTTAGGGAGATGTAAACTGGAGGATGAATAGCTCAGTCATTTTTGGGAAAATAATGATTTCAAGTTTGGCCTAAGTCACATGAGACAATGTCAGCAACAGTAACAACAAGAAACCGAAATCAGAAACCCAAACCATGTGCAGGCTAGATCTCTTGCACCTCTCATGTCTCTTTAAGAGAATAAATGTACAGCAGGTGTGGTAGTGCATGTCTATAATCCCAGCCCTCAGGGAGGCAGATACAGCTGATTTCTGTGAGTTCTAGGCCAGCCTGGTCACAAAGTAAGGCTAGGGCAGCCAAGGATATACAGAGAAACCATGTCTTGAAAAACAGAGAGAGAGAGAGAGAGAGAGAGAGAGAGAGAGAGAGAGAGAGAGAGAGGGGGGCTAAAGGTAAAGGGGAAAAGGGGACTAGTCAGGGCCAGGCTCATCCTAAGAAGCCCTGATTTTCTCTGCAGATATTCATCTGTCACCTTTAAGCATTCGGTTTGGAAGATGGTATTACAAAACAAACAAACAAACAAACAAACAAAAACACGCTTAGCCTTGAGTGCAGAGCAGTGTCCTTATTGCAGTTTATGATGGCAGCCTCACTGTGTGGGTTACTTTTCAACTACTAGGAATTACTGAGTCAATTTCTGGGACTCTTGACTCAGTCTCCAAGAATTCATTTCTTAAAGTGTACATCTCCTTAAAGAGGTATGTGGGAGTGCAGGCAATTACTAAGCATATGACCATTTCTGAGTTTCCAGGACATGGGTACCACTGAAGTGCATTTGAAATGTTACAACTACATACTAAATAATACCATGTATCTCAAACAATTACGGGACAATATGGTCATGTAATTACAGGTCTCATGCAATACTATCTATGTGGAATGTCATAATAAATCCTGAAGGATCACTAAATTCACACCACTCACATTAAGTTCACACACATACATTACAGATACATATATATGTATATACACAAGTATATATATTCACATAATGCCCATATAGATTTATATAACCAACATACATAAGCTTTGTGTGTCTAAGACATTTGTCAAAATTATGTCTACTTATTTTACAGTAATTTAAAAAATCCCAAATATGTTTGATTTATTTTTATTTGATTTTACAAAATGACAGCATTTTAAGTCATGTGGCACAGTTTAATTTTAATGCATTCGAGTGGTTTGTTAATTATTAGCATCTTTTCCCTAAAACATTTGTTTATTCTCTCATTATTCAGTCAGTCAGTTGGCTGAGGAGAAATGTCATGATAATTGGCTGTGAATTCTTCAGGTTAGATTTTTAAGGCGGTGGGAACATCGTCTAGTCAATGTCTCCTTTGTTTTGTCCGTGACTCTGCCTCATCCAGCCATCTGTTTGTGTCTGGGCATAGTGGTTTATGTGTAGTTTATTCATGGCCTCAACTCCTCATTTGTTTTCCAGGAGGCACAGTGAATTTTGTGGAAATCTAAAGATAAGACAAAGCACAGCACTGACTCTACAAATCTTAGTCTCCCTTCCCTTTCCAATCCTATGCAGAACCATTCATGAACATGTCATATTTTAGCTATGTTTTTCTCAGAGCTTTCTCATTCAGGAGGCTGTTGAAGATTTGTAGGTGACAATAGTGGTAAAGAATGGAATCAGCCAACAGATTCATCAACAGAGAAAAATTGTGGTACATATATACAATGAAACTTTATATAGCGACAAAAAATGAAATTATGGATTTAAAGGAAAATAGATGCAACTGGAAATCATGATGCTAAGTGCAATAAGCCAGATGACAAGGGCAAACATCCATGTTTTCACTCAAATGAGGAACTTAGATATCAAATTTTATAGATTTGTGAATGTCTATACATGCATGCACATAGAAGTCTAATAACTGGAGAAGGGTTCATGAGAGATGATGAATAGATCTGAAAAGAGGTAGGAAATAGAGTAATGGGTTACATGTGGTAATAAAGCAGGACAGGCTAATTGGTAGAATAAAGGCAACCAGATGGAATGGGGAGGGGGATATCTGGATGCTGTGAGGAAGGTGACTGAATGAGAACAAATTATGAGAACACATACATGAAGATGTCATGATAAAACTATTGTATTTGAGATAACCTTAACAGATGATTATTGATGACTGATGAAGAAGAAGAAGATGAGGAGGAGGAGGAGGAAAAAGAAGAACAGGAAGAAGAAGAAAGTGCCTAGGAAAGTGCCACTGTTTTCACAAGAATGTAGCTTGGAATATTTTAATCCAGAAGATCCAAAAGAGTAACTGCTGATGAAGTGAGGAGCAAACAAATGAGTCTAATAGAGGTCTTCATCAACAGTGTTGCTGCTGTTTCGCCAGTGCTCGTAGTCCTGCTGTATTAGGACAAAAGGGGATGGTGGTTTTTGGACTTTGCTTATCTCCAAGAGACATGTGATCATAATTAAATATCCTCGTCTACTGTCTTCCTCTCCACCTGATTACTCCTGATTCCATCTCTACCTACCCCCAGTCCACCTGCAATATCTATTCTATTTCCCCTTCCCAGGGAGAAACACATGACCCTACCTTGATGCCTCCTTGTTACATAGCTTCCCTGGGTGTATAGACTGAAATATGATTATCCTTTACTTTATAGCTAATATCTACTTTTAAGTGAGTACATAACCACATTTGTCTTTCTGGGTCTGGGTTACTTTACTCAGGATAATTTTTCCTAGTTCCACCCTTTTGCCTGTAAATTTCATGTCTGTGTTTGTAACAGCTGAGTTTGTGCATATGTATCATATTTTCTTTATACATTCTTATGTTGACGGACATCTGTGTTTTTGTAGTTTCTGACTAATATGAATAAAGTAGCTATGAACATAGTTGAGCAAGTGTCCTTATGGTAGGATGAAATGTCCTTTGGGTATATGCCCTGGAGTAGTATAGCTGGGTCTTGAGGTTGATACACTCCCAATTTTCTGCGAATCCACCATATTAATTTCCAAAGTGGCTGTACAATTTGCACTCCCATCAGCAATGGTGTGGTCCCCCTGTTTCATATCCTTGTCAGCATGAGCTGTCACTTGTGTTTGTGATCTCAGGTCATACTGACAGGGAGAAAGTACTTGAAGAGACAACTGGAATTGGGGAACATTTATGGGTGAGGTAAAAGCCTAGTAACCCTAGCCTAGTGACCCCTAGCAATGGGGGATACAGAGCCTGAGCTGGCCATTTTCTGTTACCAGGTAAGGCTTCCAGTGGAAGGACTCAGACACCAACCCAGTCACAAAACCTTAGACTTACAATTTGTCCTGTCTATAAGATGTGGAACAGAACATGTGGGAGCGGCCAATGAATTAATTACTGGTCCAACTTGAGAGGGAGCCCACACCTGACACTGCCCAGAGGGTCAGGAACTAGAGGCTGGATAGCCAAAAGGCTTAAGATAGAACCAAACATGACTGGGAAAAAAGTCAATGAAATGATTCCTAACGATATTCTGCTATACTTGTAGATGGGAGACTAGCATGCTAATCATCAAAAGATTTCATCCAGCAACTAATGGAAACACATGCAGAGACCAACAGCCAAACATTAGGTGGAGCTTGGAGAATCCTGTGTAAGAGGGGAAGGATGATAGAAGCCAGAGGGTTCAAGGACACCACAAGAAAACCCACAGAAACAACTAATCTAGGCTCATAGGGGCTCAAAGAGATCAAACCATCAACCAGGGAGCCTACATGGGACTGACCTAGGCCGTCTGCATATATGCTATGGTTCTGTAGCTTGGTCTTCTTGTGAGACTCTTAACAGTGGGAGTGAGGTCTGTCCCTGACTCTTTTGCCTACTTTTGAGACCACTTTTCTCTTACTGGGGTTGACCAGTGTTAATATGGGGGATGTGTCCAGGTGTATTGCAACTTGATATGCCATTTTTCATTGGTATTCCTGGGAGGCCTGTCCTTTCCTGAAGGGGAATGGAGGAAGAGTGGACCTATGGGTGAGGGAAGGTGTGAATCAAGGACTGGGAGGAGAAGAGGAAGGGGAAAGTGCAGCTGGGATGTAATAATATATGAGAAAAGAATAAACAAATTTTAAAAGTATCCTCTTCTAGTATTTTTTGATCCTTTTGTCTTAGTTTTCTTTGGAGTCATAATTTTTAAATTAGCTATTTAATTTACTCTATGTTTTTTTTTTTTTTCAATGCAGTTTATTCAGGAACATTGAACAATCCTCGGACCCCGGGGAAAGCCAGCCCACAGCTTAAATAGCCTCTGGGTAGCCAACCCAGGCGTGCCACGGGGGCAATGCAGATAGGTCCACATACATGGAAGCAAGCCAGATCCTCAGCCTTAGCCAAATGTGGAATTGTTCATGACAGAGAGCACTCACCATCGGGAAGGTGGAAGGCGGAAACCTTACTCTATGTTTTAATGATTATTTTTCTTTCACCATAAAACCTAACTAGATTTCATCTTGACATTTGTCCTATATCATAGCAGAATTTGCAGTCCTTAGAGTGTGCCATGTTGGCATAAGCAATGTTTTGAGTTAAAGACACTTGTAAAAACAGCAGATGCAAGAAGGATGCTTTGACTTTTTCTTGTTCCTTGGAAGCAGGGGTAAAACCACTATGTGCTACTGCGTTCTTGTGCCAGGAGAGTGAGGCTCCTCTTACTATTGAGAGGGAGAGTAAGGGGGAGACAAAAGTTACTTTCTTCCAAATTCGTTGTCTAGCTTAAGCCTTGGCTTCTCACGTTCTCACAATTTACTACAGCTTGTCTAATCTTTTTGAAGCTTTTGATCCTAACTTGTGCTTTGACTCTTGGTTTTCTTATAACAGTTCACATGTATCTATAAAACTTAGTGGCACTTCTCAGTGTGCTTCACAGCTCCTTAAACAGTCCCCTTTTCAGACGCTAAATGAATAAGGGGGGTGGCAAAAAGAAGACAAGGAAAAGATGTCTGAGTGGGAAATGGCCAAAAATGAATTCAGAATCAAATGCTTAACAAATCAGGTGATGCCAGCTTTGCCCCTCTTGCATGGCTTCACTGCAGCCTGGTTCTGAACACCCGCACACTTATGAACACCTCATTTTTGACAAAGATGCCAAAACCATACAATGGAAAAAAGATAGCATCTTCAACAAATGGTGTTGATCCAACTGGATGTCTACATGTAGAAAAATGAAAATAGATCCATACTTATCACCCTGCACAAAACTGAAATCCAAGTGGATCAAAGAACTCAACAGAAAACCAGACACATTAAATCGGCTAAAAAAAAAAGTGGGGAATACCCAAGAACTCATTGGTACAGGAGAAAACTTCCTGAATAGAACACCAACAGCACAGGCTCTAAGAGCAACAATCAATAAATGGGACCTCATGAAACTGAAAAGCTTCTGTAAAGCAAAGGACACTGTCATCAAAACAAAGCGACTGCCTACAGATTGGGAAAGAATCTTCACCAACCCTTTATCTGACAGAGGACTCATATTCAGTATATATAAAGAACTAAAGAAGCTGAAAAGCAGCAAACCAAGTAATCTACTTAAAAAGTGGGGAACAGAGCTAAACAGAGAACTCTCTGTAGAGGAATATCAAATGGCAGAGAAGCATTTAAAGAAATGCTCAACCTCATTAGCCATTAGGGAAATGCAAATCAAAACAACCCTGAGATTTCACTTTAAACCCATCAGAATGGCCAAGATCAAAAACTCAAGTGACAATACATGCTGGAGAGGATGTGGAGAAAGGGGAACCCTCCTCCACTGCTGGTGGGAATGTAAACTTGTACAACCAATCTGGAAATCAATCTGATGCTTTCTCAGACAACTAGGAATAAATAGCGCTTCCTCAAGATCCAGCCATACCACTCCTAGGCATATATCCAAAAGAGGTTCAAGTACACAATAAGGACATTTGCTCAACCATGTTTGTAGCAGCTTTATTTGTCATAGCCAGAAGCTGGAAACAGCCTAGATGCACCTCAACTGAAGAATGGATGCAGAAATTGTGGTACATCTATACAATGGAGTATTACTCAACAGTAATACAGAAAAATAAGGAAATCATGAAATTTGCAGGTAAATGGTGGGACCTGGAAAGGATCATCCTGAATGAGTTTTCCCAGAAGCAAAAAGACACACACGGTATATACTCACTCATATAAACATACAACATAGGATAAACACACTAAAATCTGTACATCTAAACAAACTAAGCAAAAGAGAGGACCCTAACTAAAATGCTCAATCCCCATCCTGAAAGGCAAAGAGGATGGACATCAGAAGAAGAAAACAGGAAACAACCTAGAAACCTGCCACAGAGGGCCTCTTAAAGCCTCTGCCCTGCGGACTATCAAAGCAGATGCTGAGCCTGATGGCCAACTGTCGGGCAGAGTGAATGGAATTTTATATAAGAAGTGGGAAATAGCAAGAGCTGGAGAGGACAGGAACTCCACAAGGAGAACAACAAAGAAGAAAATTTGAACACAGGGAACTTCCCAGAGACTCACACTCCAACCAAGGACTATTCATGGAGATAACCTAGAAACCCTGCACAGATGTAGCCCATGGCAGTTTAGTGTCCAAGTGGCTTACACAGTGATGGGAAGAGGGACTGCCTCTGACATAAACTGATTGGCCTGTTCTTTGATAACCTCCCCCTTAGGGGGGAGCAGCCTTACCAGGCCACAGAAGATGACAATGCAGCCATTCCTGATGTGATCTGATAGACTAAGATCAGAAGGAAGGAGAAGAGGACCTCCCCTATCAGTAGACATGGGGAAGGGCATGCATTCAGAAAGGGGAGGAAAGGTGGGATTTGGAGGGGAGGAGGGAGGAGCTTATGGGGGGATACAAAATGAATAAAGTGTAATTAATAATAATAATAAAAATTTTTTAAAAAATCCACTGTTTGTATTGATGACTCTAATTCCCTGAAAACAATGTTCAATAAATTTTGGCTTGAGATTAGAATAGAATTCCCAACAATTTCTGAAACACCCCTAAATATGCATATGCCATCTGACACTATGTATTTATGCAAATTGGCCTCCTTACTACTGATTGTTATAAAATCAAAATATTAATTAACATTAAAAATTGTTGAGAGTGCTCTGTGTCCTGAAGCATCAAATGTTCAGTCAAGAATTCTTTATGTAAAAATAAACCATTCGTCTAATTAGCACATAAATTTGAGTTCACCTATTTTGTGTACCTATGTATCTGGGGTCTTGGTTAAGATTCTTGTGTGAAAAATAATTGTAAGTGGAAAAAAACTTTTAAATTCCTGTGTAATTTGCAGAACAGCAGTTTGTACAAAAGAGAAGTTTGCCTCCTCTATAGATTTGTTCTTTGAATACATTTGCACATATAGCAAACTCAACTCATAACATAAATGTGGGCACAACATTATAATAACTGTCATTCATTCATATTAACCACCCTAATTTTATTCTTAGTAAACTGTGACTTTTTTCTAGAGAGGCCATCAGTTCTGACCCAAGGCTAGGGATGGTCCTTGTGAGGCTTGTAAACCACTCTCATCCATGTTGACTGGTTTGATCCTGTGTAGGCAAACACAGCTGAGTTCAGCAATGCAATGGCCCTGTCATGTCCAGAAGAGCCTGTTTCTCAATGGTCTTCTCTGACTTTTGGCTTTTACAATCTCTCCACCCCAGATGATGACATTCTTACCGATCTTACCACAGCAGTGTAAGTCCTGGATCACTTTGTGGTTACAGTTTTATCTCACACTAGCAATAACCACAAAAACCCTCACTTGTTCCCATTGTGATTCTCACCTGTCCATAATTAGGTCACCCCTGACTTATAGAAATAGCTACAAGACATGGGATAGCCTGGACCACTGCTAGAATTAGCTATGAAAAAGCATTTGGAAGTCTCTTAAGGGAGACCTTTTTAAAATTTTTAATTAATTATTTATTATAATTCATTCACTTTGTATCCCAGCTGTGTTCCCCTCACTCATCTCCTCCAATCTCTCCCCTCCTCCCTCTTTCCCCCTATGCCCCTTCCCTAGTCCACTGATAGGGGAGGACCTCCTACCCTTCCATCTGATCCTAGCCTATCAGGTCTCATCAGGACTGGCTGCATTGTCTTCCTCTGTGGCCTGGTAAGGCTGCTCCCCGATCAGGGGGAGGTGAACAAAGAGCCAACCACTGAGTTCATGTCAGAGACAGCACCTGTTACCCTTACTAGGGAACCCACTTTGAGACTGAGTCTATGAGAGACCATTTTTTTTAACACAACAATATTTTAATTTTTATGTCACTATACAAAGTATTGTATTTCATTATGGCATTTTCCTGCCTATACGTCACTACATTTTTGTTCTCATTAGTTTCCCTTCCCTACTGACCTCCATGCTACAATCTGACCCCAGATGTCTGGTTCTATTCCTTCCTTGAGATAGATCCCTACTAATGTAGGTAATCAGCCTTGAGAACTTCTGACATTATCTACACGTAACCATTTTTTCTATGGAAGCTAATAGCAGGTAGACCTTAGACAGTGAACACAAATACTATTCTCATATGTGGTTAAACCTTTGTCTTATTCTTATCTTGAAAACAAACACAAAGCTATCAGAAAAAAAAAACATATAATGTTTTTAATGTGTTTTGTTTTAGTCTCACTAAAAGGTAAGATTTTTTTCTTATAATAGCATTACATAATAATAAGATATGTTACCCATTGTTTCCCAGGTATTTGTTACTCAATAAAATAGAAATTTTTTAAAGAAAATGAAAGAATGTTTTTTTTCTCCAGTATCCAATATATCTGTTCCAGAACTCAGATGGTTCTGGGTAAGAACTCCAGAAGCTGTATGTATTACTCCAGTAAGTAATTCATTCCATAGGTTCTATTTCTGAAGGAGGCCCTGGGCGTTTCTCATCTGAACTGTGATCTGATATGTAGAAATGGAAGGGTGAAGCAATGCAGACCACCTCTCTTTTTTTTTTTCAGAAAAATTCACATAATCTTTTTTTTAATTATTTTTTTATTATTATTTTTTTATCAGTTACATTTTATTAACTCTGTATCCCAGCCGTGTCCCAATCCCTCCCAGTCCCTCCCTCCCTCCCTCATCTCCACCGTGCCCCTTTCCAAGTCCACTGATAGGGGGGCCTCCTCCCCATTCATCTGATCCTGTTTTATCACAACACGGGGAACTGCATTAAAGGGTTGCAGCATTGGGAAGGTTGAGAACCACTGCTATAAATTAAGGCTGCCCCTTGGTTACTTTGGGTCATTCATGCCAAAGACAAGTAGTCTTAGAAGCAGAATTCTCGTGTTGGAGAGATAACTGATTTTCCATAGAAAATCCATGCAGGGACACATTTTCTTTTTCACTGGAGGGATTCGCTTGTGTACTTTCTTGGTACTTCTTTTTTTTTACAGTGATGATAAGTGGGAAGCCAAAGACTGGCAATAACTTGGTGCATTGGACCTCCAGAACTTCAGCTGAGTACAGCTCTGGATGGTAACCATGACCTGACTGGATTCTGCTTCTCATGCTGCACAATCCTGTTTCCTCTGGTCTTCCTTCCCCATTTACATGAGAGACTGAGTTGGCATGGTTTTGTTTGTTTGTTTCATGATCACCTCATCACCGTGGAAAGAACATCTCCACTGGAGGGGAAACTGAGACAGTTGGTACTCCCCACCCCTTTCTGCTATAAATGTAAAGTTTGGAACTTGAGAAGCTGAGATGCTGCCTGGACCCAGGATGGAATGTGACATTAAAAATGTGTTTAACTGGAATGGATAGAATTAAAGAAAGGAAAATGGATGGAAAAGGTATCAATTTGTGGGGGGAAAAGCCATGAGAAAGAGGGAAGAGATCGAAAGTTCTTGCTCATTCTCTTTTCCATTTTAGAGCTATAACTGTTAGTTGTAGCTCAACTGTATTCCTCTCATGGTTTTTTGAATCAAAAAACTCCTTTTACTGAAACCCAGGCATATAAATTATGCAAGCCATCATTTTAAAGATAGCTTGAATTGTTTAATTGAGACATTTAACCTAGCAGGATATTATAATAACTTTAGTTTGTAAAGCTGAATTTGCCTGTGCCTTTTGTATTCCTAAAAGTCTAAGCTAAAGTTTTACATATATATAATGAATGCAAATTGAAATTTGTATTAGTTAGACAGCACTCCATACAGAAAATTCCAGTATTGAACAGAATATGAGTTTTGGCCTCACAGATGAAATGAAACTAGGACAGAATTCGTATTCACGTTGTTTTACCTTTCATGCAAGTGTCTTTACAGCAAGAAGTCTGTGGGAGTAGAAGGTTACTTCATTCTACAAAGGGGAAGGATTGAGACATTGGGGCAGTGAGGGCACAGTAAACTCATACTAATGTCATTTTATTAAAAAGGCATAATTAAAATTCTCATGTATGTGTCCCTTCTTGTTTCAAAAGCAATGCCATCAGTGGTACGTGAGACAGGACATGACATCATTAGAAGAATAAATATGATGATTTATTGTTAAGTCTACTACCACCATAGTGCAAGAATCTTTCCCATCAGAAAGGGAGCAGTGACACTCCTCATGTCTTTTATATTCCTAAAAGCTGCCACACAAGAAAGGTTGACAATAATAACAAAGTAAGTGTACCAGCAGTAGCATCCGGATATTGTTGTAACTGTCCCCTTGTCCCATCAGTACTCTAGCCTACATGAATGAAACATTAAACTACTAAAAACCAGTATCTTGTAATTCCTACCAATGCTGGTGTGAGTTGCCAAAATGATGTGATTTTCTTTCCCCAGATTGTAGAAGCCCTGGAAGAAAAATTACTGCCTTGAAATTGGGAATATGGTTGTGTTAGGTACTGAAAGTCTAGGAAGTTGGAGCCTCATTTCCTCCTATCTAGCTAGGTTGTAATGTATGAGATCAGCTCTTGCTGCTGCTGTTAGCTTTCCAAGAGTCAAATATGGGAAGACAGAAGAGGAGAAAAGGAGATATAGAAAGGGAAATGCAATCTAGAACCTTGCTCTACAGACTTGCTCCTAGGTTTTCTTATATCCTCTTGATATGTAGTAAACATTTTGTGATAAATATGGCAAAATGACTTGTTAGAATACATGTATGCATTGTATGTGTTCATGTATATTCATGTGTATCTGCACGTCTGCATATACATGTGCATATGGAGGCCAGAGGTCTATGTTAGGTTTCTTTCCACCTTATTTTTGCATGGTCTTTCACTGACTTGAGAGCTCACTGATTCCATGAGACTGGCTGGACAGAATATTCCTTGCATCCTCTTGTCTCTGCTTCCTCAGTGCTAGAATTCTGGCCATGTGTTACAATGCTTGCCTTTTTACCTGAGTGCTAGGACTCTGCAGTCAGGTCTCAGAACTTGTGCAACAAGCACTGTACAAACTGCTTCATCTTCTTAGCCATGATACAAATGTTTTAATTAAATACTTACGTAGTGTATTTATTACTTGTATTACATGCTGCTCTTTGAAATCAGCTAAGGAATACATCTGGCATGAGGCATCCACATGGAAACTTCTTAACTTCAATAAAAAAAAAAAATCCATATTCTTCTGATGATCCCAGCTACCACAGCCAATCTGAGTCAAAAATAAAATGACCAACATGAACTTAAATTCCAAATTTGTTTTTTTTAATTTTTTTTATTTTTTTTTATCAGTTACATTTTATTAACTCTGTATCCCAGCCGTGTCCCTATCCCTCATTCCCTCCCAGTCCCTCCCTCCCTCCCTCATCTCCACCGTGCCCCTCTCCAAGTCCACTGATAGGGGGGACCTCCTCCCCATTCATCTGATCCTGTTTTATCAGGAATCTTCAGGACTGGCTGCAAAGCCCTCCTCTGTGGCCTAACAGGACTGCTCCTCCCTTCGGGGGTGGGGAGACCAAAGAGCCAGTCATTGAGTTCCTGTTAGAAATAGTCCCTGTTCCCCTCACTTTGGGAAACCAATTGGTTACTGAGCTACCACAGGCTACATCTGAGCAGAGGTTCTAGGTTATATCCATACATGGTCCTTGGTTGAATGTCAGTCTCAGAAAAGACCCTGTGCCCAGATATATTTGGTCCTTGTGGAGCTCCTATCCTTTCCCCATCAGACTAACTCCCCTTCTTTCTTATGATTCCCTGTACTCTGCCAAAGGTTTGGTCGTGAGTCTTTGCTTTGAAAACACTGCTAGTTAGAGTCTTTCAGATGCGCTCAGTAGACTCCTGTCATACGTTCAATGCACATCCCATCTGTCTTTCTAAACGAGGATTGATCATCTTACCCCATGTCCGCTCAATTGATTATCTTTTTTAGGTGTATAGATTTCATTATGTTTATCTTATCTTATAGGTCTATATAAGTGAGTATATCCCATGTTTGTCTTTCTCCTTCTGGGATATTTCACTCAGAATGATCTTTTCTAGATCCCACCATTTGCCTGCAAATTTCATGATTTCCTCCTTTTTGATTGCTGAGTAGTATTCCATTGTATAAAAATACCACAATTTCTGTACCCATTCCTCCGTTGATGGACATCTGGGTTGTTTCCAGGTTCTGGCTATTACAAATAGAGCTGCTATAAACATGGTTGAGCAAGTGTCACTTTTGTGTACTTGAACATACTTTGGTTATATACCTAGCAGTGGTATAGCTGGGTCTGGAGGAAGCACTATTCCTATTTGTCTTAGAAAGCGCCAGATAGCTTTCCAGAGTGGTTGTACCAGTTTACATTCCCACCAGCAGTGGAGGAGGGTTCCCCTTTCTCCACAACCTCTCCAGCATGTGTTGTCCCTTGAGTTTTTCATCTTGGCCATTCTGATGGGTGGAAGGTGATATCTCAGGAGACCACCTCTCTCAGTGGTCCTCATTGGCATGTTGAGGGGTTCATGTGTTCATTCATCTGCACACTTCCACACCAGTGGCCAGTAAGGTTTTCTTTCTGTCAGGGAGACGAATAACGTTTTTGACCCCTGATTACTTGGGTAATACTGAAAATCCTTTTCAAGTTGATGTCCCAGAGAAACTGAAAAAGTTCCCTGTCCATTTAAAATTACTCAAACAGCGAGGCTGTAACAAAAGAATCATTGCTTTGATAGTCATCTCCCCTTTCTTTCTGCCATACAGAGTCCAATTAAATAAATGATGATGTGATCTTTTGTCAGTTGTCAGTGGATCTGGCTTTCACTTTTAATCAGCCCACACATCATGTGGCCTTTTAAGTTCTCTCATCACTCTTTCTGTTGTCCATAAATATGATGGGAGTGGGAGTTGAAAAGAGTAGGCTTAAGAATGAGATAAATATTCAGCGCTCTCTAAGCTTTTGTCATATTCTTTGCAAGTCACCTTTTCTCTCAGTGAAAAATAGTTATGCCACTGACTTTAGCTTGTCATGATCATGGAACAACTTTTGAGTGCTTCGGGAGACTTCCTTTCAGGGAGAGGTTTTAAAAGGACTTTTTTTATTTTCACTTATATTCCTATCTGTAAAGCACATAGCTTCCATTTAAACACAAGAAACATATTTTTAAAACTCAAAATTGGTTTGGAAAAAGCAGATGCTTAAAAGCAAAAGTATATTGTCTGCTTCTGAAGGACTAGGGAGGCTCCCTTCTTTGTGTGTGACACTGTCTGGTTTGGTAATGAGAGTGGCTACACTATCCAGTTACAGGAGACACCATCTTTTATCTAGAGAACTAAAAGTCCTTGACTCAAGGAGGAATACAAGTCAAGGGGACACCAGATGGCAATGTGCAGAGAGTGATGGAATAAAGATTCTGGAATATTCATACAGATTGGTCAGCAGTATAGCTGTGCATTCAGGGATGACATCTCAGTCATGCCCTGCCATACAGGTAGCAGTATTGTAAAAAAGGAAGTCTCTAGAAGACATAATACTCCCTCACTGAAGTATAGATGTCCCAGAATCTGGGGAAAAGAAATGTTTGTCTCTCATCTTTTCTTTATATTTAATCCAGATGAAAATGGTGGCTTTCTACTGGTATGTGCCAGGAGAGCTTAGTAACCGTGGAGAGCTTAGTAATATGATCTATGCAGGATCCTATTGCCTGTGTCTCTTAATTGGTGAGTTAAGGTCATTTGCAGGTAAGATGATCATTGAGAGATATTTGCTCTGATCGTTGTAATTTTATTGATTGTTTTTCTAGTGTGTTGTATTGTTGGATCTTTATTTTATATCTTATTAACATCAGAGCTTTTCTGGATTGCTGTATTGGATGTGATAGATTCCATCCCAGTTTTGTACTATTTGTCCATCCCCTCATAAAATTTATTCTTTTGTGTACTCTAGTGATAAAAACTGTCTTTATCTTTGATATGGAGAAGAATTCCTTTAAGCATCTTCTGCAGTGGAGGCTCAGTTATAAAGAACCTCTTTAATTTACACCTTTGTTGTAATGTTCTTAATCTTCCCCTAGTTTTAAAAGATAGTGTTATTGGCTAAAGCAATATTGGTTACAATTACCATCATAAATAAATTCTCTTTTCCTTCCTGGCTTTCTAATAAGAGTTCTACTGTTTTCTGGTGTTTACCTTCATAGTTAATTGGTATTTTCCTCCCTACAGCTTTCAGTATTGTTCCTTTGCTTTATGTTTTTGACATCTTACCTGTAGTATGCCTTTGAAAAACAGGTTCTTTCTCAAGGTAATGCACAGATGCTCCCTTCTGAGTCACACAATGAAATTTCTTTCAGCCACAGACCCATCTGGCAGAGGAAGCACTGACACACAAAACCTACCCCTGGATGACTTGTGAGGACTGTGGGCTTGTCTGATGGCAAGAGCATGTGGCCTTCCCTTGGTTTACTTTAAGGAAACAGCTTTTGAGTATACACTACTGAGGAAATGTGCACCTAGGCTGTGGCAGCTCCTACGGAAGTAAGTGTGTGCCTAGGCTGTGCCATCTTGAGAAGTGTGCCTAGGCTGTTAGCAGCTGGCCCTTGTGTGTTGGCTCTTTCTTTCCCCTTCTTCTTTCAGCATTCTTTTACATCATTCATGGATTTCCAAATATTTTTTTTATTATTTCTTTCTTTGAGACAGAGTCTGTTTTTCTTTATTCTGCATCTTTTCTTTGCTGGCTCACCCAAAGGCATCTTCTGGTTTATCATCTTAATGGAAGTCAAGGAACACTTTTAAATGCTTATCACATTCCAGCAATTGTATTCGGTGCCAGAAAAACAGAAGTGAAAACAATAGCACGGTTTGGTTGTCATGGAGTTTACATTCATTCAAAATTCCACCCACTCCCTGATGTCATGTGGAAGATATTTTTAAAAGACACCTATGCATTAAAAATACAAAGATGTTGAGCCAAGGCAACTTTCTTCAAATAGTTTATAATTTTGTTTATGATTTATAGAGATAATTCAAATTCTAACCAAGATTACAACTATACTTTCTTAATATTATCACAGTTTTTCTGATGAACTAATAATACCTACTAAGACATGACGAAATACCAAGTGGTTAAATTTAATGCAAAGAACTTACGGGTGCAAACACTAAGACCCACAGCCAAAAGTTAGGCAGAGCTCTAAGAATCTTGCTGAAAAGGTGGAGAAAGTTTGTAGGAGTCAAATGGGTCAAGGACTTCACATGAATCACTGAATCAACTAAGCTGGGCTCATATTGGCTCACAGAGACTGAGCCTGTAGGGGTCTTACCTAGGTAGGTCCTTTGGATATATATTATAGTTATGTAGCTTGGTCTTCTTGTAGGATACCTAACAGTAGGAGTGGGAGCTGTCACTGACTCTCTGCCTGCTTTTGGGGACCTTTTTTATCCTATTGGATTGCCTTTTCTAGTCTTGATATGAGGGGAGGTGCCTTGCCTTATTGCAACTTGATATGACATCTTTTGTTGATATCCCTGGGAGGCCTGCCCTTTACTGAAGGGAAATGGAGGAAGAGTAGGCCTGGGGTAAAGGGAAGGTCAAGGAAAGAGGTACCAAGAGGAAAGTAAAGAGGGGTAACTGTGTTCTGGATATAATAGATGAGGAAAGAATAAATATTAAAAAAATTTAAAAAGTAGTTCAATGAGAAAATATATTAAGTAATTTAAAACAAGTAAAACATGAAATTTTCAGGCAAATGGTGGGATTTAGAAAAGATCATCCTGACTGAGGTATCCCAGAAGGAGAAAGACACACATGGTAAATACTTACTTGTAAGTGGATATTAGACATATAATATAGGATAATCATACTAAAATGTGTACACCTAAAGAAGCTAAGAAGAAGGTCTCTGGGTAAGGTGCTCAATTCTCATTCAGAAAGACAAATGGGATAGACATCAGAAGAGGGAGAAAACAAAGAAAGGCCAGGAGCCTACCACAGAGGGACTCTGAAAGACTCTACTCAGCAGTGTATCAAAGCAGATACTGAGACTCATCACCAAACTTTAGGCAGAGTGCAGGGAATCTTATGCAAGAAGAGAGAGATAGAAAGATCTAGAGGGAACAGGAGCTCCACAAGGAGAGAAAAAAAAATCTGAGCACAGGGGTCTTTTGTGAGACTGATACTCCAACCAAGAACCATGAGATAATGGAGATAATCTAGAACCCCTGCACAGACATAGCCCATGGTAGCTCAGTGTCCAAGTGGGTGCCCTAGTAATGGGAACAAGGACTGTCTCTGACATGAACTGCTCTTTGATCACCTCCCCTTGAAGGAGGTGTGGCCTTACCAGGCCACAGAGGAAGACAGTGCAGCTGGTCCTGATGAGAACTGGTAGACTAGGATCAGATGGAAGGGGAGGAGGACCTTCCCTATCAGTGGACTGGGGGAGGGGCATGAGAAGAGAAGAGGGAAGGAGGGTGGGGTTTGGAGGGGACGAGGGAGAGGGCTACAGCTGGGATAAAAAGTGAATAAACTGTAATTAATAAAACAATGAATAAATTTTAAAAAAGAAAAAAGAAAAAGAAATGAGTGAGATATTAAGTGGTTAAGTTCCTACAGTCTATTTCAAGGTGGCTATAAAAAAATTCTGAATGTTCAGGAGCAGGGCTCTGTCTGTTTTGTTCATTTATTTTTATTTATTCCCTAGCATACATCATAGTTCCTGACATAAAATAAGTGCTCAGTAAATATTGATGGAATATCATGCAGTGAATGAATGGCCATGGCAAGTCAGGTTAACCAAACTACCTATAGCCAAAAGAAAAATAAAACCGAAGTTAATTGCATTTTTTCTTATTGCATTCTAGGAGACCAGAGACAATTAACTTGAACATAGTTATATATGTTGTATCCTTTAAATAAAAAAATCACATGAATTAATAGTTATTAATAGCATAATATCAATGTAATAATTAACAATATAATTAATGATTATTATAAATTTAAATTTAATACTCAGAATTAGTTCTTTGCCTAATATCATTAACTACTAGTATAAAAATAGAAAACTATATGTCTGACCATACTTGCAAACTAGAATCACTCAGTGGCTAATCTGTTCTAGGGATTAAATGGATAAAGCAGTGACATAATGGAAAAAATTCAATTGTGATTTTATAAAAAATACCGTTAATATTTGTTGATCTCTTTATTATTTTTTTTTCTTTTTAGTAATAGGATGCACTCTCGATAATCATAAATAAAAAGTAAATTTAAGCCGTGTTTTTGCCAGAGAATTCAGTCTGTATTTTTCAGTCAGGAATGATCGTATTTTAAGCTGACTTATGATCCAATTAATTCTTATAAAGAAAGCCCTGAGGGGCCAAGGAGCCAATCTTTTAACTTCCTGATAAGTGTGGAGTACATGGCTTTGTGGGAATCATGATTACCCATCCCTCTTTTTCTGTTGCTTTGATGATGAGAAAGACCACAGCTCCCAGCCAGCACTGTAATAGCAGACATTGCTTCAGGGATGTTACTCATCATTTTAAAAACTTAGAGTGACAAAGGTCCTCAATCAACACTGAAGGACATCATAACTGACTTAAACATAAAAAATATATATACATTGGAACTTATTTGGACCTTAAACTGATTTGGGTTTTACAAGAGGGCGCTGGTGATAAATCAAATGCATGAAGCCATGCCACAATGTAGACCTTATAAGACAGAGGAGGAAATGGGTGGCTAAATCCCCCCAGGATGCTAAAATAAGTAGGCTGTTCAAGTCAAAACAAATAGTGAAACTGGTGATGTAAGCCACTTACCCAGAAGGAGTGTAACAGGCAAAGAATACACATAGGTGATTTAGGCTTTAGTTCCTATGTTTTAAAAGATGAGTATTCCCCAAAATATAGTGGAGACAGAAACTTGAGGCAAGTGCTAGAAGTTACCGATGGGGGATGGAAAACTGGCCTGTGGCCATTTGGGAGCCACTTCTATGCAGGATCATCATGCCAGCAAATATGGTGGGATTATATCTTAACTTCTCCAGGTGATCTGGCATAAGCATCCCCATTCACTGGGACAATCACTTCAAGCTTTTTTTCTATTTAAAATTATAGCAAACAGAATTTTCACAGCTTCTCATCATTACTATGTTGTCATGACTGAAGGCATGTTGAGTTTTTAATTATTAGCAATCTGGCTAATGCATCATAGACAAGTCTATTTGCTAATTGAGATGAAATACATTTGTCCTCGACAAATTGAAACAATATAGTGTCTGCATGCTTACTTCATTTTCTGTCCTAATGTGAAAACAGCATTAGTTTTGCACCATTTGGTCACCATCTTCTCTCTGAGTTACAGAAGAATTTCAAAGGGTATTCTGTAGGATGTATTCAGTACCTTGAGCTCCACTCATTAATTTTGGAAATTAAATGGCTATGCTTATTAATGTGAACTAGCCTCGCTTTCAAATCTGAGCTGAGAAAACTGCCATGACATGGATCCACACTGGGGAAATGTGAACAATGTCAGGGTTCTTTTTCCCTTGGTGGGGCAGTGATTCTTCAAGGGCAAACCAAATTGTTTCTGTTCTATATGCATAGGTTGGGGAAAAGCAGCTTATCAAAAAGACAGGAAATAAGGGAGCAGGGTAGCTATTATAAAACTTCAATTTAGGATTTTTGAATTCGTTGTGCTCAACCTATTGCTTATGGTAGCACATCTGAAAATCACAGAAATCAATATCACAGGATGTTAAAGGTGCACAGCTGGATGGCCCTGTCTGTTGATTCCAATTTTTCAAGGTCTGTGCTTTGGGACCTGGGAGGAGGTCAGTAATATGCTTTACTGGACTTAAATGAATCTGAGTTTAAGACACCTTTCTGGGATATGACTTGGCAATTGTTTTTTGTGTCACCAATTTTGTTCTCTGTTTAAATAATACGAATCCTCAACACACCGACAAAAAAAATAAAACATGTAAAAGAATGGTCTTTGATTTTAACATTCATGTATGCTGACACAAGTTGGAAGATGCATTCTCAGAAAAATAAGGGGAAAACTTATGGATGGGGAGCTCTCTATTACCCTTCTTTAAAACTAGATTAATTTCATTTTTATTTATTTGTGTGTGTATGTTTGTGTGTATGAGCATATTTATGCAGGTACCTATGGAGGCCAGAGGGGTAGTTAGATTCCCTGACCCTGGAGTGGTGGTTTTTGAGCTGCTCGGCATGAATGCTGGGAACAGAACCTAATACTTCCCATGAGTGCTGGGAACGGAACTCAGTATTTCTGCAAAAGCAGCAAGCACTTCTTCTTAACTGCTTAGCAATCTTTCCAGCCTTACTCTTCTGTAATACTTAGTTACTTGGTTTATTTGTTTTGAAATCTACACTACTGTATTAGAACTAGAGTAGAACCAAACTTTACTGGCCAATAAATAAATAAATAAATAAAATAAAGTGATTCCTAATGATGTCCTGCTATACTCATAGGTCAGTCCCTTTTGTCTACTCATCATCAAAGAAATTTCATCCAGCAGCAGATGGGAACAGGTGTAGAGTCTAACTGCCAGACATTATGCAGAGAGACAGAATCTAAATTGAGGGTCTCCATTGGATCCATCCCCTCAAATCAGGGCATCTCCTAGAAGAGAGAGAAGAAAGATTGTAGGAGTCAGAAAGGGTGGAGGATGGAGAACATGGGCCATAGAGAAATCAACTAAACAGGATTCCTGTGGGTTCACTAAGAGTGAAGAAACAATCAGGAGGTCTGTATAGGTCTGTACCAGGTACCCTAAAGGTGTTATGGTATTAGCTTGATGTTTTTGTGAGACTCCTTGCATGGGAGCGGGAATATGTCTGACTCTTTTGCCTGACCTTGAGACTCTTCCTCCTATTGAGTTGCTGAGTTCTAGTTTCAGTATGAGAGCTTTGCCTTGTCTTGCTTAAATATAATATTTTATTGTCTTGTTTGGCTGTGCTCTCTTGGAGGTCTGCTCTTTTCTGAAGAGGAAATGGAAGTAGAGTAGATCTGGGAGAAGAGAAGATATGGTGGGGAAACTGGGAGGAGTAGAGGGAAGAAAAACTGTGGTCAGGATGTATTGTATGAGAGGAGAATCTAATTAATTAAAAATTGTATGAGAGGATAATCTAATTAATTAAAAATTAATTAAAATATACAGTACTGCAAGTCAGACTTTTTATTTCTGAGCCTCCCTGCAAAGGAAGTTCATTGGCCTTACCTGAAAGAATTATGCCACTAATATGTTCTCCACTGTCTTTGCATCACACACACTCATTTAGATCACCTTATTCCTTAAAGGAAAGAGACTGTCAACTTCTATTGAGTCTCACTTCACTTGGGAGATTATCATTGATGCTCTCATTTTTGTTGCTATATACCAGATTGTTTTATTTATATCACTGGAGTATGCTTGTTTTAGACTGAGGGACAAAAATTTCAAAAGTGGTCCTGTGTGCTCCTGTGTGCTGGCTAATTTTTCACTTTTTTTTTCTTTTAATGCTCATAAAAATCCTTCTCTGTTGTTGGTATTGCAACCAAATGAGAAATTACTTGACAATTTATTTTTGTAATTAGCATATCTGGTTTACAATGCATAGTCAAAACCACCTGGGAACATTTGTTTAAATTTCTCATAAAGTATAATAAACATGATTATGTGCATATATTTGTAAAGAGATGTAAGGATGTCATATATGTTCATCATATATGCAGATAAGTATCTATAATAAAATGCACAGATGTAAAGGGGGATTTTTCAGTGTTTTCTAATTATGTGAAAGAGAACCATATGGTTGAATATCCAAATATGAGTGCAATATAATATCCCTTCTTTACAAAAGAGATAATTAAAACTCAGATGGGTGCCTCAAGTCATATATTAAGATACAAAATTATGATGCATACTAATATACTCTGAATCTAAACCTGAATGATGTCAATTGCTTGTAGAAAAGATTAAATGCACCAGAGTACATTAAATTAAGCACCATAAAATTTACTTATACAAATATTTATTGACTAGGTAAAAATATTTCTTGGGCATAATGATACCTGCTCCCTCTCATGAGCTTCTTGTCTGTATTATATTTGCATGGGTCCAAGACTGACCTAACTGGGCCAGTGAGGGAATGGATATCAGACCCTGAAGAAATCAGAGACAGACATAGAGCAAAGTTCAGATCAGGTGGTCTCAGCTCTCTGGTGGAGAAACCACAGCAGCCAGAAGTCCAGCGTATTCATCATATGCAGCTGGACACAGAGACGGTCAACATCCACACACAGTCTTAGAGAAGGCCTTGCCAGTTCCGTGGCTCTAACCCTTTTCTAACAATACACATTCACTGAGGATGTCACTTCTGTCCTGCAAGCTTCTCTCCTAGAGTAGACTTTTATATTGGGGCTCATTTCTTCTCTTTCAGAAGAGAGACTTTAGACAAATGTCTAATTTAGCTAAGCACCACCAGAGACAACTTAGATAACATAGAGCACACACTGCTCCCAGACACAATTTACATAACAGACAGTACAGTGTGATGAAAAAACACCTCAGGTCTCCTACTAATTATCTTATTTTATTTTAGAAAATGTTAAATGGTTTATTTTTATTATTTTAATTTGTTTATGTGTAAGTATGTGCTTGCTCAAGCATTTGTGTGTGGATAGCCACAGAGACCAAGAGGCAGCCTTGGATGCTGTGTAACTGGAGTTATGAGCAGCTATCAACTGCTTAGTAGAGGTGCTTGGAAGTATAAATTTTCTTCTCTCAAGAGCAGAAAGTACTCCCAATGTCTAAACCATCTCTCCAGCTCTAGAATACATTGGGTTATTTATTTATTTAAAATTTAGTTTTAAGACAGGATCTCAATATGTAGTTCTGACTCGCCTGGGCCTTGGATTCATCCAAATCCGCTTGCCTCTGCCTCCCAAGGCTAGGATTAAAAGTGCGAATATCACCACGTTAAGCTCTGAATATCTGCCAACTTTGTTGTTTGAAATTGTTGTTTTCATCATTCATTGAACAGCATGAAGACATGGCTGGAAATAAACATTAAGAATGAGCATGAGATGCGGGTTGATGCCCCAGGTCCCGCCTCTGAGAAAAAGGTATCAGACGGGTCTGATGCTCTTTGGGTGGATGACACCTAAATGAACATCGGTACAAAGTCCCAATTTATTTCTAATATTAGAGATCAGACCTCTACTCTTGCCTGATGCGTCTAAAACAAAAAGGGGGAACTGTAGAGAGCTGCGGAATGCTATGCCTTAAAGATGGAGCTGGTTTCTGCCTTCCACCTTCCTGATGGTGAGTGCTCTCTGTCACGAACAATTCCACATTTGGCTAAGGCTGAGGATCTGGCTTGCTTCCATGTATGTGGACCTATCTGCATTGCCCACGTGGCACGCCTGGGTTGGCTACCCAGAGGCTATTTAAGCTGTGGGCTGGCTTTCCCCAGGGTCAGATGATTGTTCAAGGTTCCTGAATAAACTGCATTGAAAAAATAAAAAAAATAAAAAAAACAAAGAATGAGCATGAGTTCCAAAGTGGTTTTATAAGTTTATATTCCTACCAGCAAAGGAGGACTATTCCCCTTTTCCCATAACCTCTCCAGGATGCATCATCCCTTGAGCTTTTAGTCTTAACTATTCTGATGGGCATGAGGTAGAATTTCAGGGTCATTTTGATTTGCATTTCTTGGATGACTAAGGACATTGAACATTTCTTTAAGTATTTAAGTATATCCCTCTGTTGAGAAGTCTCTGTTTAGCTCTGTACCACATTTTTTATTTGGATTGTTTGGTTTGTTGGGGTTTAACTTCTTCAGGTCTTTATATATTCTATGTATTAGCTCTCTGTCAGATGGAGGGTTGGTGAAGATTTTTTCTAGTCTGTAGGTTGTTGTTTTGTTCTGATGACAGTGGCACTTTCTTAGAAAATTAGAAACAGTGCTACCTCAAGATCCAGCAATGATTTATTTACATGATTAAAGTAAGAATAATTTACCTTTTCTAGTTGTGTCTTTATTGAAATAAAATATTATTTTTGACTTAATTATTTCCCACTTCATATGGGAATATACCTGAGGTTACTTATCCTGGAAGTTACAAAAGGTCAGCTGGGTAATGTATGTTTTAATTTTCAGATAATCACATAGCTACCCAGGATGATACCAAATTTCTCTAATGAAGTGTGATCCTTTGATGAAATTATGGCAAAGAAATGTAGCTTGAAATAGTTCTAATTTTCCACTAACATACAACTAAAAAAATGTTGTATATCTTCCTCAAAACTTCCCCCTCCTGATTCTTGGAATACAGAGAGATGACTAGCATTAGATCAATCATCTCAAGTAACCTCCAGACTGTGTGAAGGATAACATCAGCAACAAAAAACAAAACACAGAGCCCAGGGTCTCCAAAGACCCCTGAGTCTCTTGCATTGCACACTTTTAAAGTTTATTTACTTGTGCATTATATACATTTTTTTCTTGATTAAAACATTTCTATTTTGAGTTTTTTTGTTGCTACATAAAAAAAACTTCATAAATTAAATAAATAAGAATTCAAACACTTTGGAGAGAAATGTTGGTTGGAATACTGAATATTTTAAGCTTTAGAGATGTTAAATTATGAGGCTGCATGGTTTCTTATAGAACACCTTGCATTTTAGAGATATTTCTAGATATGAACTTACTTGATCTTTATAGCAAAGCTTGTAAAGAAAACAGGAAAAGTACTTATGACCTCATTTTTAGGAACAGGAGAACCATGAGTCAGAAGAATTATCACATCGCTAAACTGTGGACTGGATTAGTCACCTCCATAACTACAACCTAGGCCACCACTGGTCCAGAAATTTCCCTAGTGTAACTCTTGAATGATGACACTCAATGATCAAGAGGGGCTAAAAGAGACCCCACATTGCTGTTGTACCAGTCACAAGTTAAGAAGGACTTTTCATCTTTCTAGAGACAACTAAGAGAAGAGGGTTGAATCTGGGGATCTGGGATCCAAACCTGAGTCTGTTTAAACTCAACTTTTTCCCATTAAATGAAAAGGGAAAGAAAAAGTATGGAATCACCTCACATCCAGCATGGATATCCTCTGATAGGTTATCAGAGTCTGCTTTCTATTTCGAGAAAAATAGTTCTATCTAGCTATACCACTTGGACAGAGAGAAGTATTCTTTATCCCTACTATAAAGATGCCTGCTCATTAATGTTTACTGCTGCTCTACTGACAATAGACAAGAAATGGGAACAGCTTAGATGTTCATCAACCAATGAATGGATAACAAAATATGGTATTTTCATTCAATGGAATATTATTTGTCCATTAAGAAAAAAAATTCACAATGGGTGGAATGGCAATCAATTCTCAGTGAAAAAGTAACTCAGACTCAGAAAGATAAATATCGCATGTTTCGTCTCCTCTATGTATATTAGCTTTGAATCTTCAGAAATGAATGTTCCATTTGGAAAACTCATACAGGTCAGGAACTTAGTAAGGAGTGATGGGAGAGAGTTCAAAGGAAGGGATATAGAACACAGTGGTATTAAGGCTTAAGGGAAATAATGAAGCAGAAAGGGTTAAAAGGGGGTATGAAATGAAGGACAGGGTTGAGGGCAGAATATAGGGAGGTGTTAAGAACACTAAAGACCTTTCAAAAATCATACGGAATCATTTGAGGTCACATAGACTCCTAAACTTTACAGACTATTGACAAATGCTCTTGGTTACCCTCTTACTTGCTGACAAGACCCCAGTTGCTGAATATAGCACATACTTGAGTTAAAAACATAGATAAATCAAGCTGGCAGTGGCCTGGAATCATCTCTCCTGGCTTTCATAGTTCATAGCTTTCATAGTTCTGGTAGGTGCTATACATGCTAGCCGGAAAGAAAAGTAATCAACATTTTTACCAAGCTATGAACTCTGACTGCTGCAATAAATGGATTGGAAAGATGACCATTTGTGTACTAATTGCACAGAGATAATAAGAGTAACCACTTTTTAATTGAACTGAAGCCCTGTTCTGCAAGATGAAACCTATACCTGTAGCCATTGTTTATCCAAGGTCCTGTGACTAGACAGGTCATTCTACTATTATTTTGCCAAATAAACAGTAGTAGATGAACTTAATTACTTATTATATCCATAGTTAATTAATTTCTTAATTATTATCAGAGAAGCTTCTATTTCCAGGAAATGGTGATTAATATAGAAACACACACACACACACACACACACACACTGTTACAGAGAAAAAGAGAGTTGGGAATGCTCAACCCAAAATAGAACATCTGTGCCATACCTCCTCTTTTCAGGTTTAGGTATTACTGCACGAGAAGGCAGCAGAATTTAAGAGTCAGAGAAGGTGGCTAACTATATGCAAACAATGCCTTCTGGATACACATGACAGTGGCACAGAAGAACTCATGGTGGTTGTGACAGCATAAGCAAGACCCGTGCAAGCTCAAGATAAATCTAATGCCAGATGAGAAATGGAGATGAGAGGTAGAACAAAGTCCCATTCTTAGTGAAAGAGCTGTTGGCAATTGTTGGATGGTTAGACAGAGAGAGTCAGTTTTTAAAAGAGTGTAGCCCTTGATTATTTGATCACACTTCAGTGGAAAGCTTCATGCCCAATAATTTATGGGAAACACAAATTGAACTTAAAAATGAGAACATCTAATTGAGTGAGGAAGGAAGGGTGCATATCTGGGGTGAGTTGGGGAAAAAGAGGTGAATATGATTAAAACATATTGTATAAAATTCTCAAAGAACTAAAACCCACTTCCATTAAATATAAAATATATAAGGCTTCCCTATTCTGAGACTCAAAAGCTGAGAATGAGTATTTTTAATACATTGTATGAATTGGAATTACTTTAATGTCTGTTGGATTCCATAGCAATATATTTGGCATATTTAGCAAATAAAAATTAGAATGCACAGTTATAGATCAAGTTCAAGTCAACAATGGGTATTTCTTTAATGTAATTATGAGAAATCCTTATACTAAGAGTTGGTTTTTGTTTAACTGTATTTTATGTGGCAATGCTATTTGGGAGACAGAAGAACCCTGGCCTGTTCACACTCTAACACATCCTCTTTTTGGTGTACTTCTATAACATGGAAATGTTCATCATTTTGTGTATGACTTAAGTAGTATTGGTTGAATATACTTGTTCAAGAGTTAAATTGGCTTATATTTCAGAAGAAAGAGGGCAGAAAGCTCCAGTTTATCAATGTGGATCCTACAGTGTTCTCTTGGAACTAATTGGTGAAAGCAGAACTTTCCAGTTTTGTCAGCTGCTTCCTGATAGCCATGGGAGATCTAGGTTTTTTGATTTCATCGCATGGTCTTGGGAGCCATTGAGAAAACTGTGCCAAGTTCTGCTCCTTCAACCACTAACTTCTTCCTGCACCAAAGGCTATTCTGGGGCATTGAGCTCAAATGTGTCTCTTTTGCAACTGGACTATGTCTGATTTAGTTCTCTGGCTATTTTAGGTAGTAAAGGAAGAGGAAAATAACATCAATAGAATTTTAAGCTTATAAATAACAAAATGAAAATAAACACTCATTAAACAGAGACATAGAACCTCCATCAGGCCACTCTAAATCATTCTTTGTTTTGACTCATCAAATCTTTTTTTTTTCTGGAGTTCTGGTTTTTCTGTCAAGTTGTTTATCATATTGAAATCATAAAGCAGATTAATTTTACATGCCAATTTCTCCATTAACATCATGTCATTTTTTTTATTTTGCTGTGGTCTCTATTTTAATGACTCTGTAATAGCTTTTCCAGTTTCTGTACCATAACACATTTAGTTATTCTCTTACTTTTGGATATAAAGGGTGTTTTTTTCCAGCATAAATATTCTTTAGTTAATAGCTTTTTCTTTCTCCTGAATTATTCCTTAAAATAAATTCCCAGCAGTGGAATAATTGGGTCAAAGGCTGTGAACATTCTGAGTCTCCCAAAATGTTTTTCCAAATTGCTTTTCACAAGGGATATAGAAAGGACAATTTCAGCTGGGTGGTAAATGTACTGAGGGTTAAATTAAGGCAAGCCAGGGAAAGCTAACCCCATTCAGAATGCTGAAGGCGAACCACCCTCCCACTCTGATGCTAAGGGAATCTGTGGGCTGATTATGGCAGGAGTGTGAGGGAAATCACAGCGGTATTAGGAGGATTTATTTGTGACAG
Source organism: Meriones unguiculatus (assembly GCF_030254825.1). Classification (NCBI taxonomy): domain Eukaryota; kingdom Metazoa; phylum Chordata; class Mammalia; order Rodentia; family Muridae; genus Meriones; species Meriones unguiculatus. The sequence goes on from NC_083351.1 coordinate 84,806,584, forward strand.
AACATTATGTCCTCAGATTCCTTAAATGAAGTGAATCTTATTTACTTCCAAATCATTTTTTTAAGTGTCTCCTCTGAAGGCTTTCCTGGCCTTCTGTCTGTTCTTATTTCCACTCTGATACTTTTTCAGCAAAGAGAGACTCATTAGGAACAGTGTGCTTTTACTAGTCCATGTGGACAGCAAATGATTAATGCTTGTTTACAGAGTTATCCTTACAATGTTGCTATTGATTAATATTAAAAATGCCTGAGGAGCCCCTAGAACTTAATAGCACACTCCACCCTCCATGAAAAGATTAGAAAACATGACATTTCTTTAAAGAAAATGAAAATACAAAATTGTCTTTAATACTACCATGAGTAAAGGGCAAATTGAGCCTACTATGAGATATCACATATTTTAGGATGATCATTATTAATAACAACAATCAATCAATAAAAACATAAAAGTAAAGTGTTAAAGATGTGGAGAAAGAAAATCATTGTGTACTGCTGGTGGGAATGTACACTGTTTCAGCCACTGAAGAAACAATATGGAGGTTCTTAAAAGGTTAATTAGTATTAGTAATTGATCTATTACACTTCTGGGTATATGCCCAAAGGGAGGGAAAGCAATTCCTTAAGGACATTTCTGAATTCGTGTGTTCATTGTAGCATTCTTTTTTTTTTTTTTTTCAATGCAGTTTATTCAGGAACATTGAACAATCCTCGGACCCCGGGGAAAGCCAGCCCACAGCTTACATAGCCTCTGGGTAGCCAACCCAGGCGTGCCACGTGGGCAATGCAGATAGGTCCACATACATGGAAGCAAGCCAGATCCTCAGCCTTAGCCAAATGTGGAGTTGTTCGTGACAGAGAGCACTCACCATAGGGAAGGTGGAAGGCAGAAACCAGCTCCATCTTTAAGGCATAGCATTCCACAGCTCTCTACAGTTCCCCCTTTTTGTTTTAGACGCATCAGGCAAGAGTAGAGGTCTGATCTCTGATATTAGAAATAAATTGGGACTTTGTACAGATGTTCATTTAGGTGTCATCCACCCAAAGAGCATCAGACCCGTCTGATACCTTTTTCTCAGAGGCGGGACCTGGGGCATCAACCCGCATGCAATCAGACATGCTCTTCTCTGGGTCCAAAGCGGCTGACCCTGAGTGCAGTGCTTAGCCTCACATCCTGAGCGTATCATTTTAGCTTTTTATGGTATCCAACCATGCTTGGGGAGAATGTCCTGCTTCAATGGCTGTAAAGGCCTGAATGATCATGGCTGCATCACACTGTTGTGAGACTCTAATCTTGCATATATACCACAGGCAAACCAAGGAGACCAACACCAGAAGGCCTGCTAACACTCCCATGCCCGCCCATTCCTTCAGATGATTCATGGCTGCAGCAATCCATGTTGATAATCCTGTGGCTAGTCCTGCGTCCACTCCGGTAGAATTTACTGTGACAATGGCCACTCTCAGCTGCTCCATCGTAGTATCGAATTCTCCAGTCCAATTACCTAAAATATAGCTCGACAATTGTTTAGACAGATTTGCAGCACAGGAAAAATTCTCATGTTGTATGCTAGTGACACAAAGTCCAGCATACTTTCATTGACAGCCAGGTTGAGCGATTTGCCATAGGGTATCAATTTGCTCCTGCAAGAGGTCAATCCTCTGATTGAACACCATCAAGCTTCCTTTTAGTTGAGCATTAATTCCTTTATGTACAACTAAGGCATGAGCTACATTGGCTAAATGATTATTCAGGGTCTGAGCAGTCTGCCCAGTATGACTCATGGCTAATGCCCTGGTGGTAGCTCCAACAGCCGTCAATGAGATGGTAGTAACAATGGTGGCTGTAGTTCCAAGATCCCTTTTCTGTCTGAAGAGAGTCATAGCGTGAGGGGCACATTGTAGCATTCTTTATAATCGTCAAGGTGCAGAAATAAACAAAGTGTCCACTAACAGAAGAGTGGGATAAAGAAAATGTGATACGTTGCATGTATGTGTAAAAAGAATATTACTCAGTCTTTAAAGTTAAATTTTATTTTTTTCTTCACAATTGATTCATTATATATCCTGATTGAAGCCCCCTCTCTCAACTTCCCACAGTCCCACACTCCCTCCCTCTTCTCCTAGTCTCCTTATCCTAGCCCACTGAAAGGGGGAATTCTCCACTATTGCCATCTGCCCAAAGCATGTTAAGTCTCATCAGGACTGAATGGCTCCTCTTCCTCCGTGGCCTGGCAAGTCCACACCATCAGAGGCAAGTGATCAAAGAGCAGCCAACTGAGTTCATGACAGAGGTAGCTCCTGCTCCCCTCACTCAGAGATCCACATAGAGAATGAGCTGCCAAGAGACCACCTCTGAGCAGGGGGTCTAGGTCTTCTCCATGCATTGTCCTTCATTGGTGCATCAGTCTCTGCAGGACCCCCAGATTTATTGGTCTCCATGTGAGGCTCCTGTCCCTCTATGTATTTAAAAAGAAAGAAATTTGGGGCCTCAGAGATGGTTATTGGGTACCAGCACTTTCTCTGCAAGCATGAAGATCTAAGTATGAATTCTACAGCAGCCGTATAAAAAGGGCAGACATGGCTGTGCAAATCTAAAAACCCAGAACTGGGAGGCAGAAACATGTGTATTTCAAGAGCTCAAAAGTCAGCCCAGCCTAAGCAGCCAATGTCCGGTTCAGTGAGAGATCCTGTCTCCAGGCAATGCCGTGAGAGTGACGTCTGATGTCCCCCTTGGGCCTCCAGATGTATTCACCATACTTATACCACTTACAACAACTCCCCTCTAAAACAAAACAAAACGAAACCATTCCTAAAATACAGGTAAAGAAGAGGTGTGCATTTCCCTTTTCTTGCCCGTGGTTCTTTCTATTTCACAGGAGATTTCCTTTTTGGAGTCTTGATACCTGTGAATGTCCAACAAATACCCAGCACAATCATGTTCCTGTACAAGGTCATCAAGCTTTAAATTCTACCAAGCAGGGTGCACTGCAAGCAACAAGAGCAAAACAAACAATTACTAATATCATCATTGTCAGACCACAAAGAAAGAACCTTTTTAACTCCAGAAGTGTTTCATAAGAACAATGCCTCAAATTGAATTCATGTGCTTCTACAGAAGCTCACTGCATTCTCCTTACATTGTTCATTTTGCCTCTGACAGTTTATAACTTAATTTTGAACTGGCCAATGTCCAAGGCTTGATTCTTGGGAAGTTCTGGAGAAATGGAAAACCCCTTATCTTTGGAGTCAGACAGATTTGACCTCAGCTGTTTCTTATGCACTTGCCCTTGAGTGACTCAGAGCACCGGTTTGAGGGGAAATGGATTAACCCTGTGTATGGGGGCCAGTGAGGGTATTCTGGATTCATGCCTACTTTTGTCTTCTTTTTTTCTCTGTGTCAGTCAAAAACAGCATCCTGGCCATGAACCTACTGTCTTATTATTTAATTTTAATTTATACAATTTCTCAGTTATTCAGAGAAATAAATGGAAAATCTGTGGATATCAATTATTTTAAAATAGCATGAGATACAGAGACTTAGCTGATGGGCAGCTCTGGCTTCATGTGGAATTCCTAGTTAGGGGAACGGGGGCTGTCTTTGACATGGATTCTGTTGCCTGCCTTTTGATCACTCCCTCCTGGCAAGGCTGCCTCACCAGGCCACAGGGCAAGAGGATGTGCTCAGTCCTGATGAGACTTGATATCCTGGGGTGGGTTCATGGGAGGGGGTGTTCCCCTTTTCAGAGGAGACTGGGAATGGGGTTAGGGAAAAGAGAGAAGGAAGGTGGGACTGGGAGGAGAGAAGGGAGGGGGGCTACGATCAGGATGTAAAGAGAACAAATAAATTACTTAAAAAAAGAATCTTAAAAAATAAAATGAAAACAGCATAGAAAATTTGTAACTCATTCTTATAATATTTTAAACACTAGGCAAATAAACAAACAAATGCAAACTCAGGGGTAAACTGAATTGTTTCTCAGACCCTTACTGTGTCCTTCCACAAGGACATGTTCTTTATTTTCACTTAGCTCAGGCTCCAGGGGGGGCCTTTTCTCTCATCCTTGGCCTTCAATGTAGAGCAAGAAGAGTCCTAGCGAGAGGAATGCTAGTGTAAATCCCACATTCTCAGTATAACTAAGTGCTTGTTTACTAATCTTCTCTCATGTATCACTCTGAAAGCAACAGATACCCCTGTATTTCTGACGTTGAGACCCCATTCTGCAACAATATTAACTTGTTGCTATAGTCTTGGGAGAAACTCTCTGTCCCATGCAAGTTTTTGTTGCCGTATCCTTAGGAGCGTGCAGAGGCCATGTGCGGCACTAACTTCAATAGGCAACAACAGGGTTTATAAATTAAAGTTTTGATTTCACTGATTAAGAACAGATGGGATTGCTCTAATTTAATTATTTTGTGGGGAAAAAAGTCACTTTCCATCCGTAGGGGATAAACTGATAATTTGAGAAGAACTTGCGCAAAGGGAGTCATTCCTTTATCGTTCACGAAATGTTTATGTGATTTGCATCACTGTGATGATGATGGTTTTCCTGATGTTCAGCAGACTCACAGGCTTCCTCTGATGTCAAGTTCCTTGTAATTCAGAATGCCAGAGGTTTATTTGCAGCAAGTGTCAGCACCAAGGACTCCATTAGTGGTTAACTCTCCTCTCCCCCTCCCCCCATTCTTCCTGCTGCTTCCTGCTGGCCAACTGGCTTTCTTAATTATTGAAGAGAAAGGAATGGGCATGTGTGTGGAGAAAAGCAGATGAGATAGTCCACTCTTACATACAGAGTGGTTCAGGGAGCTAATTGATTATCACTGTATCATTGTGTTATGGTTTTAAAAGTCAATGGGAGTTTTTGCAGCCATAAGACTGAGCACACGGTGGTGAGTTCATTGGGAGCATGTGTCCACATGCAGTAACTTTCTAAGCTGTTCTTCCTGCAGTCGAATGGCCCTGGCAATGACCTCCAAGCTTTGCTTAACAGAACCATTATTTTTCCTAGTGTTTTTGGACAAGAAGACTTCTTTATATAAATGGGCTGGCTTAAAACAGCATAATGTATTTTTTCTCTTTCTAAAGATGTGGACTCTGAAAGGAAGTGTTTGGTAAAGCCACATTGTGGTGGGAAGCTCAGGGAGCATCCTCCTGCTGCTTCCTGGATTCTGGAAGTTTCTCGTATTCTTGATACTCTTTGCTTTTGGATACATCGGTCTGATCACTGCTTTTCTTCATGGTTCTTTTCTCATGGTTCTTTTCTTCACGGATATGTCCAGAACTCTTTCTTATAGTCTGCTCATTTGACTAGAGTCAAAGTTAGTATTTCATGTCAGCTTTATTTGCACAGACATTTCCCCAATATCATATTCACAGAGTCCTGAGTGAAGTGGATCTTGAAGGACATGATGTAATTCAGTACAATCTCTAAAGAAGCTTTCTGGTCTTCTCTCTATACTTTAATACAGCTCTTGACACCAGGTATTAAAACTTTCTTGGATTCCTTCAGGTTCTGAGTTATACCATAAAGCCTCTTGATGCCTGTGACTACCAACTGTCAATTGATCCTACACAACTTCTCAGTTTTATACCAAAAGAAATAGCTTTTTGCTTCCCAGAGCTCACCTAAAAACAGGAAGCAAATTAAGACTATCCCAAGCGTCTGCCTCCCTAATGTGAATCCCTTTAGACTGCCCTTTTCCAATTAGGATGAATAATTTCCCATCACAAACCTTTACTTCATCTTCACATCTGTGCCCTTTGAAGTCTGGAATCGGTGTAAATGCTAATTTGAAATTAACATATAATTTATTTCTTTACTAAACTCCTCTGGTTCATTTCCATCTCTTTAATATGGCCTTTCACAAGTGCTTGGGCAAGGAGAGCTCTTTCCTTCAGATCATCTGGGGACATATTGGAATCCTCTCCTTGTTATCTGTGGTGTGCATGCATTCCAGGATAGGTCAAGAGCCAAGAACCTGGAGACAAAGATACCAGTGTCTGTCTCAAGTATTCATGGAACAGGGTGTACTTGTCTCCCAGAAGCAGATGCGTTTCTCTGCTCATCATTGAATTTCACTAGTTTCTGAGGGTGGGGGTATATCTTTTTTTTCCAGGAGTAATTATGATTCACAAGATATGACAGCAGTTGGTATCTTAGGGATGTTACATTGAAAAAGATATGCATGTGGTTGCCAAATAGCGTTGCTCTGACGTTATGAGCTTTCTTTGGCCTGCTGCATGGCATGCCAGGAAGCTCTTTGCCCACTATCTATTTCTGGACCTCAGGAGAGTTCTGGCATCATGAAAAATACATCTGAGGATGTCTTGGAAGGTCTTTGGACCCTTCCTTTACCATATGGAGGGAGGAGGTCTTTTCCTTTACAGACATTAATGGATGCGCTAATTCCAGAAGCTTTCATTTCTGATAGAAATGACAAGCCAGAATCTCTATTACACTTTCCTGAGGAAGACTTAGATTTCTTTCACAATTCCCAACTTTTGCAAAGGGCCCACTGGACATCATCATTGTACAAGTTCCTTGGATCCTTTCTTTGCTGCCTCATCATACCCAATGATGTTTCATCATTGTTGGAGTCATGCTTCCCTTCCATTTTTTCCTAAATGTACTTTCTTTTCTTTGCAGGGTCTGAGGCCAGAGTTCAGTGAGAATGAGTATAAGATAGAATTTGCTCCTGGATAGTGAATATGTAGATAGTAAATGACCAGACACTAAGTGAGAATAGACATCTAACTTGAAGTCCTTGAACTGACCAGCAGTGACAGAAAACAAGGCAGTGCCCCTGAATGGTTAGCCTAGAGTGGTCACAACATGATCACTGACTGGTAGTTTCCTTTTATTTTTATTTTTATTGTTTTGCATCTACTTTCAGACTAAGACCAACCAGAAAGACAAATAAATTCCCCAAACCAATCACATATCATGTAAAACTAGTCTTTTTCAGTCCACTTCAATGCTTCCCATGCCAAGAATGTCCAATCAGCAGGTACTTGAAGCTTTCCACAGTTGGTTTCCACACTCCCTCCCTTGTCTTGGAATCTCTGCCAAATATTGTGATGGTGGCCACCTGCCTTCCTACAGGAAGCTCTGAGTAAACATCATGGTCTTTTCTTCCTTAAGTGGGCTTTGTTTATTTCCATTGAAGTTCAAGAAATATTCAGAAGACAAACTCAGACATATTAAAAATTTAAAGGGTGTGTTTGAGCATTTAAAAGTTTTTGAATCAAGAGACACTAGATTTCAAAACTGTTTAAAAATTGGGAGTAAGTAATTAGAAAAAAACAGTTATGGATTGCAGAAGAAGTATGACAGAACATATTTGATTAATTATAGTGGAAAGTCACTAGTTATAAATTACTTGGAAGTTTCTCATGGATAACTTCTATGGTTTCATTTTACTGTTTATGTTGGGCTTGGTTGCACACAAACTCAGAGGGCAAGAGCCGAAGTCCTGCAATTAAAAAAGAGGCTGTTATCATAGAATCATCACACACTATGATAAGGAAAACAATTCGATCATATACAAGGAGCTAACCCAAGATGCAGTATTTCTTTTTTATTGATTGGCTTATGTTAACTTTGAGAAGAATTTTGAAGCAGAAAGTAGGGTTCTGGTGAGTTTTTAGAAGAGCCAGGAAGTCATGGATGAGGAAGAGCTCTTGGTGTCTTCTTCTGCCTTCTTTAGATGGGGATGCTACCTTGGCAGTACAGCCTCTAGTGTACTCAACTTGCATCTGCAGAGCAATTAAGGATGCTTAGCCACTAGAATGTCTGTGGTCACATGACACTAAATTGTCTATATTTCTCCCAGCCAGGAAGTGGCCAGTTGTTTGGATTTTTGCCTAACTGACTTCTCCTTGCATTTCCTGACTCATTGAGGATCTTTTGTGTAACTTTTCCTACTAACAAAAAAAATTGACTTTATGCCCTCCCTTTCTTTACTGTCCCCACCCTCCTTGTTTATTTTTTATCCCTCTTCTCCTCCATTTTATTCATGATCTTTGTCTTCTCAATTTCCTTTTTTTATTTTAAATATCAAATGGCAGAGAAACACTTAAAGGAATGCTCAACCTCATTAGCCATCAGGGAAATGCAAATCAAAACGACCCTAAGATTTCACTTTACACCCATCAGAATGGCTAAAATCAAAAACCCAAGAGACAACACATGCTGGAGAGGTTGTGGAGAAAGGGGAACCCTCTTCCACTGCTGGTGGGAATGTAAACTTGTACAACCACTCTGGAAAGCAATCTCATGCTTTCTCAGACAACTAGGAATAGTGCTTCCTCAAGATCCAGCTATAGGACTCCTAGGCATATATCCAAAAGATGCTCAAGTATACAATAAAGACATTTGCTCAACCATGTTTGTAGCAGCCTTATTTGTAATAGCCAGAAGCTGGAAACAACCCAGATGCCCCTCAGTGGAGGAATGGATGCACAAATTGTGGTATATCTACACAATGGAATATTACTCAGCAATAAAAAAACAAGGAAATCATGAAATTTACTGGTAAATGGTGGGATCTGGAAAAGATCATCCTGAGTGAGCTATCCCAGAAGCAGAAATATGCACACGGTATATACTCACTCATATATACATATAATATAGGATAAATCTATTAAAATCTGTACACCTAAAGAAACTAATCAAGAGGGAGAACTCTTGCTAAAATGCTCAATTCCTATCCAGAAAGGCGAAGAGGCTGGGTATCAGAAGAAGGAAAAAAGAGGGAACAAGTCAGGAGCCTGATATAGAGGACCTCTGAAAAGCTCTGCCCTGCAGACTATCAATGTAGATGCTGAGACTTATGGACAACCTTTGGACAGAGTGCAGGGAATCTTATGAAAGAAGTGGGAAACAGTAAGATCTGGAGAGGACAGGAACTCCACAAGGAGAGCAACAGAACCAAAAAATCTGAGCACAGGTGTCATTCCTGAGACTGATACTCCAACCAAGGACTATGCATGGAGATAATCTAAGACCCCTGCACAGATGTAGCCCATGGTAGTTCAGTGTCCAAGTGGGTTCCATTGTAATAGGAACAGGGACTGTCTCTGACATGAACTGATTGGCCTGCTCTTTAATTACCTCCCCCTGAGGGGGAAGCAGCATTACCAGGCCACAGAGGAAGACAATGCAGCTACTCCTGATGAGACCTAATTGACTAGGATCAGAAGGAAGGAAAAGAAGTCCTCCTCTATCAGTGGACTTGGGGAGGGGCATGCATGCAGAGGGTGGGGGAAGGACGGCAGTAGGGAGAGAACCACAGGGGGGATACAAAGTGAATAAAATAAAATTAATAAAGAAAAAAATTAATAAAGAAAAAAATTCTTTTCCCTTTCCATGAGAACTAATTACTGTCCTGGACAAACACCTCACATTATGTGGACAGGCATTGCAGAGTCCATTTAAATGACTTGAGTAGTAATAAGTTTTAAAAATGTGTGTGTATATATTCACTTAGTCCATTAAGCAAGTTTTCTTTCTTGATTATTTAATAGTTGACTATTCATCTTTAATAGAAATTTCTCAGGTAAAAGAAAAAATAAGAAATTATTAGTCCGATCTATGGTGAAAGGATGGCTTTTTGAGGGAGAAGCTACCATGGTTTGGATAGTGCAATGTTCAGCTCTCTTCATCCGTGCAGTGGAGTTTACAACTGTTAAGTGTTGTTAATGAAATCCAGATTCCTCAGGAGAGGGTGACACAGACTTTGGGTTGTTATTTCTCCCAGAATCAGGATGTGTGCTTCAAGAGGTCTCCTCCCACTCGATGGGCCTCATGATAGTAATTACTCCTTCTGTGGAGGTGCCATGCACAAACTGAGTGTAAAAATTGAAACTACAAAAATGTCAGCTGTCAGGGTGTTTCTAATGATTGTTTGATATGCTCTACCTGGAAGGCATGTTGATATGGTAAAGGTTTTGAAGAATAGAATGGGAAAGAGACACAAGAAACTCTTTTGGTAGAATTTTAACAGCATGATCTCTGTCTAGAGTTTATTTTTTACTTTATGTGTTATGTTTAAATTTTATTTTATTTTGTGTATGTTTTGCTTGCATGCATGTGTATGCATGCATGTATGTGCACGGGGTGTGTGTGTGTGGTTCCCCTGGAAGCCAGAAGAAGGCATTGAATTCCTTGGAAATGGTGTTATGGATGATTGTGAGTTACCATGTGGGTGCCAGAAATTGTACATGGATCCTCTTGAAGGGCAACAAGAGCTCTTAACCACTGAGGGAGCTCTCCAGCTCCTGGAATTTATTTCTTTAAAAATGTTTGGTGACTTTCACCCAGGATGACTTAAGTAACCACTTTCACTTTTTAGGTATTTTTCCTGCTGGGCTGATCAAGTATTCCTGGGCTAGGAACAATTTTTTGGGGACCAAGTAGGCCAATGATAGCCACTGTTCCTTCAGAGGTTGCTGATTCCCTCTTTCTATGAAAGCCTTTTTCATAAACCACATTGTAGATCTTTTTGTTTGTTTAACTACACTTTATTCACTTTGTATTCCCCCTGTGGTTCCCACCCTCCTCCCATCCCAATCCCTCCCTTCCTCCACACTCTGCATGCATGCCCCTCCCCAAGTCCACTGATAGAGGAGGACTTCTTTTCCTTCCTTCTGATCCTAGTCAATTAGGTCTCATCAGGAGTAGCTGCATTGTCTTCCTCTGTGGCCTGGTAATGCTGCTTCCCCCTCAGGGGGAGGTAATTAAAGAGCAGGCCAATCAGTTCATGTCAGAGACAGTCCCTGTTCCTATTACAATGGAACCCACTTGGACACTGAACTACCATGGGCTACATCTGTGCAGGGGTCTTAGATTATCTCCATGCATAGTCCTTGGTTGGAGTATCAGTCTCAGGAATGACACCTGTGCTCAGATTTTTTGGTTCTGTTGCTCTCCTTGTGGAGTTCCTGTCCTCTCCAGATCTTACTGTTTCCCACTTCTTTCATAAGATTCCCTGCACTCTGTCCAAAGGTTGTCCATAAGTCTCAGCATCTACATTGATAGTCTGCAGGGCAGAGCTTTTCAGAGGTCCTCTGTATCAGGTTCCTGACTTGTTCCCCTTTTTTTTCCTTCTTCTGATGCTCAGCCTCTTCGCCTTTCTGGATGGGAATTGAACATTTTAGCAAGAGTCCTCCCTCTTGATTAGTTTCTTTAGCTGTACAGATTTTAGTAGATTTATCCTATATTATATGTATATATGAGTGAGTATATACCGTGTGCATATTTCTGCTTCTGGGATAGCTCACTCAGGATGATCTTTTCCAGATCCCACCATTTACCTGTAAATTTCATGATTTTCTTGTTTTTTATTGCTGAGTAATATTCCATTGTGTAGATATACCACAATTTGTGCATCCATTCCTCCACTGAGGGACATCTGGGCTGTTTCCAGCTTCTGGCTATTACAAATAAGGCTGCTACAAACATGGTTGAGCAAATGTCTTTATTGTATACTTGAGCATCTTTTGGATATATGCCTAGGAGTCCTATAGCTGGATCTTGAGGAAGCACTATTCCTAGTTGTCTGAGAATGCATGAGATTGCTTTCCAGAGTGGTTGTACAAGTTTACATTCCCACCAGCAGTGGAGGAGGGTTCTCCTTTCTCCACAACCTCTCCAGCATGTGTTGTCTCTTGAGTTTTTGATCTTAGCCATTCTGATGGGTGTAAAGTGAAATCTTAGGGTCGTTTTGATTTGCATTTCCCTGATGGCTAATGAGGTTGAGCATTCCTTTAAGTGTTTCTCTGCCATTTGATATTTCTCTATTGAGAATTCTCTGTTTATCTCTGTACTCCATTTTTTAAATTGGATTACTTGAGTTTTTGCTGTTTAACTTCTTTAGTTCTTTACATATACTGGATATTATTAGTCCTTTGTCAGATATAGGATTGGTGAAAATCCTTTCCCAATCCGTAGGCTGTCGTTTTGTTCTGAAGACAGTGTCCTTTGCTTTACAGAAGCTTTTCAGTTTCATGAGGTTTCATTTATTGATTGTTGCTCTTAGAGCCTGTGCTGTTGGTGTTCTTTCTGTTCAGGAAGTTGTCTCCTGTGCCAATGAGTTCAAGGCTCTTCCCCACTTTTTCTTCTAACAGGTTTAGTGTGTCTGGTTTTATGTTGAGGTCTTTGATCCACTTGGACTTCAGTTTTGTGCAGGGTGATATGTATGGATCTATTTGCATTTTTCTACATGTAGACATCCAGTTGGACCAGCACCATTTGTTGGAAGATGCTGTCTCTTTTCTATTGAATGGTTTTGGTATCTTTGTCAAAAATCAGGTGTCCATAAGTGTGTGGGTCTTGTAACTAGGAGTGAACTTATTTTTAAACTTTTTGTATAGTTAAAAAAATTCTGGGCCTATGAAGAAGTCTTTCTAAGTAAGATGAATTTTTCAATGCTTTTCTAATTTTTATGCATTGATTTTTAGGTCTAACTTTCAGAAAAGAAATTTATTTCAGAGTTTGAAGAGATGCCTCGCTCTAGCTCATAAAAACTGTCAAAACTCCTACTTAAAAAAAATAATCTTTTTTTCTTATTCAGTGATTGAGCCATTTCTTGAGCGTCAAACCACATAATTGTTCCTTGGTGAAAAAGCTAAGAACTGTAATGGAAAGCATGGAATTTTCCACTTGTATAGTGCAGAGAAGAAGCTTGACATTAGGTTTCATTATCAAAGCTTTTGAGGTACTTAGCACATAACATCCCTCAAGGGTTCAGTGAAAAACACTCTTGAAATCACATAACAGCTTTTTACCATTTGTTAGTTATACAAATATCAAATATGTAAATATCAAACATGAAGTGAATGATATTAATAGGAAGAATTAAAGTCCTTGGGGCTCAAGGTTTTAAATTTGTAAATGAGCAGTAATAATAATAATACAATATTGAAGGTTATTATTTAAAATTTTTTGACAATTTCATGCATGTAAATAATGAAGTTTGGATCATTTTTCATGTTCAGTTACCTCTTAATAGCCCCACTCCTTTTCCATCAAAACCCTTCTCCCTAATAAACTACCTTCTGCTTTCACATCCTATCTCTTTTTGTTTCTCTCCCCGCCTTTTTTTGTGTGTGTGTCTGCCTGTGTGTCAGTGCATGTGAGTGTGTGTGAGTATGTATGTGTGTTTATGAGTGTCTGTGTGTGTGAGGGTGTTTGTGTCTGTGTGTATGAGGTATGCATGTGTCCAGAGATTTTAATCATAGCTATTATAGTTGCTTGCGTGCATATAAGTAAGGAGATATTTACTGAAATATAGGTAACTTATCAATGGCTACACCAATGAGACAATGACATCCTCTTCCTCAACAGCCATTAGCACTGTTCGTTTCTGTTTTGGGGCTGGTCACTCAGGATGAAATGTTGATGAGGTCAGTCTGATACAGATCTCATGAACGCAATCAGAGCTTTAGTGAGTTCTTGGGTCTAAGTCACGTGCAGAAGGCCCTGATTTACCACATTCATCCCCATTCTTCATCACTTATTTTTGTTTTCCCCTTTCTTCCATGTTCTCTGAGCTACAGAGGTGTTGATATATATGTCCTCTTTATGGCTGATCGCTCCATTGTTACTTATTCTTTAAAATTTAACCAGTTTGGAGTCTTCAAAGGGTTATAACACAAAATAACCAAAACTTTTCAAAGTGTAGTATCATTTAGCCTTGCTCTTTTAATAACAATGATAATAATCCTCATGGTATTTGTTATTTTATATACTGCATACACTTTGTGATACTTCTAAGATTTCTTCCTTAGGATTAAATTTTATTCTCAATGTCAAAAAGTCTTTGTGACCAGATGCCCCTCAACTGAAGAATGGATGCAGAAATTGTGGTACATCTACACAATGGAATATTACTCAGCAATGAAAAATAAGGAAATCATGAAATTTGCAGGTAAATGGTGGGATCTGGAAAGGATCATCCTGAGTGAGTTGTCCCAGAAGCAAAAAGACACACATGGTATATACTCACTCATATAGACATACAACATAGGACAAACCCACTAAAACTTGTGCATCTAAAGAAACTAAGCAAGAGAGAAGACCCTAACTAAAATGTCCAATCCCCATCCAGAAAGGCAAAGAGGATGGACATCAGAAGAAGAAGAAAACAGGAAACAACCTAGGAACCTACCACAGAGGGCCTCTGAAAGCCTCTGCCCTTCAGACTATCAAAGCAGATGCTGAGCCTGATGGGCAACTGTTGGGCAGAGTGAATGGAATTTTAGGTAAGAACTGGGAAATAGTAAGAGCTGGAGAGGACAGGATCTCCACAAGGAGAGCAACAGAACAAGAAAATTTGAACACAGGGAACTTCCCAGAGACTCATACTCCAACCAAGGACTATTCATGGAGTTAACCCAGAACCCCTGCACAGATGTAGCCCAGGGCAGTTCAGAGTCCAATTGGGTTACATAGTAATGTGAAGAAGGACTGCCTCTGACATAATCTGATTGGCCTGCTCTTTGATCACCTCCCTATGGGGGGGAGCAGCCTTACCAGGCCATAGTAGAGGACAATGCAGCTACTTTTGATGTGAACTGACAGACTAAGATCAGAAAGGAGAGGAGAACCTCCCCTATTAGTGGACTTGGGGAGTGGCATGCAAGCAGAGGGAGGAGGGAGGGTGGGATTGGGAGGGGATGAGGGAGGGGCTTATGGGGGGATGCAGAATGAATAAAGTGTAATTGATGAAAAATTTTAAAAAAAGTAATAATAAATAAAACCAAATTAAAAAACAAGTCTTTGTGAAATTCTACCTTTCCCAAGGTCAATTTCCCAGGGACTATCCATTATTGGTGATTGTCCCCTCAGCTGGAGCCTCCCTTCCAGAGATCACCAGAGTCAGGCCAATCCTTCTTTTGCACTGGTCCAGAGTAGAAATCCCCCTAGATAATCTATTTCCCTTCTGTTCCTTTGCATAAGATTGATCCCAAGACACCTTCCAAATTCATGACCTATAGACTCATCTTCATTTCAAAGTCTTCTTTGCAAAGGTTCCAGACTTCAGAACTGGTACAAGGTCTAAGAAAGCAGATGGTGATGCATACAACTGATGATTAGTTGTAGTTGTTTAATTGTGGGATAAAATAGTTTTGGCACAAATAAATGCAGTTATTTAACTGCTCACTGGCAGTGTGCTAGGGTTGTATATTGATGGATCTGAATAGTACCATCAATGATATGTATCAATAGAACTGTACAATGGAAATGAACAAGAATTAGTAAGATTGTACTTTAGGAAAAAAGAAAATGTAAAATAATTGACAATAAAGCCAATTGGGAAGGCCAGAGGACTTCACTGGTATCATGCAATGAAACCTTTATTTCCTGTAGTAGATGGCCAGAGAAAGCAGAACTCCATCCGTGGGCTCGTGGAAGGGCTGAACTTCAAAGGTTAAACTCTAAAGGAAGACTGGACTGCTATGCCAACTCAGAAGTCCTAAGTGGAATAAAAGGAGTCCTCTCTGAAAGGCTAGTCCTCCTCCCTATGCAAAGAAACAACATGCACTGAATCTCACCTTTGTGACCACTAGACCAAGGATTTCCAGAACCTTCTAGAAGAGGGAACAGACTATTACATGACTTAATGTGAGATATAAACAACACATATTGTCCTGAGATAGCAGAGTAAATGTGATTATACTCTGAGTACAATGGAACAAAAAGTGACAGAATATAATTTAAATAAAATAAATTTTTATCATGAGACTGCTTCTCTGAGATGTAAAACTTAGCATCATTATGAACACCTGGGAAATGTTAAGATTGCTTTATTGATTATGGGAAGATGAGTTTGGAATGCCAGAATTGACATTTTAAAGAAGTAAAGAAGGAATGAAAGGTCCAGAAAATGAACTTGTTAGAGAGGGTATAATATGTACTTCCAAATTTTTTATCATAAGATTTTATTTTATCAAGGAGCCTAAAGGTCATACAAGATCCTATGTCAAATATGAAAAAGACAAGAGTGGTAAGATCAAGTAACTAACTTCCATTTCTTACTTGGGAAGTTCCAATCTGTTTTTTGAGACAACTTTTCATAAGATAGAGGATGTTCACGAGATATGTCATAGTTTGAACCAAAGCACATTTAAACAGAAAGAAACATAGGCAAACATGTAATTTCTCCCCCACTACTGTCTCCATATTTCTCTTTCAGCCAGCATAGTGAACCTTTGTGCAGGATGCAAAGAGAGAAGGCTCAGAACATTTTACAGGGAGATTTGTGCTGCAAAGCAGAACACGTGTATCTGGTGTTTAAAGTGTAGTGCAAGGGTAAAACACATACAAGTACATGCTCAAAGGTGAATAGCTTGGATGATATAGAATGATGATAGAGTCTGGAGGAGGAAGTTTTACTAGACAAAAAAAAAAAAAAGGGCCAGAAGGAGACTGATCAATCAGAGTTGAAATCTGACAGCATCTCTCTCTCCATTTACCATAGCACTGTTGCGTGAAGTAAGTGGCCATCATTGAAGGGATAGACATAGACAGAGCAGCCCATATTAAGAAGGATGATTAAGTGACAATGCCTGTTCAAATTGCCAGAAACAAAGAGCAGTGCTGAGCCATCCATCTGGCACCAACTTTCCGGAAGTTGTATATTTGAAGGGAACAGTGATTCGTTTGAAACAGATACACACTCCAAATGTGGGTATTTGGCCTTCCTGCCCTTCTGGGCTTCTCTGAGACTTGCATCACTTTTCTGGGAATTGCTGAATATTTGGCATCCAGGCAAGGATCTCATTGCATCAGACACATGGATATGCTTCATAGCAAACCAGGTAGGTATAGGAAGAGGTCCATGACTACAGCAGTCACTAACTATTCTTATAGAATGCTAGAACATCCTGCCAAACTGACAGAATGAAAAACCCTCTACTAAAAGCACAGATGAAGTATCATCTCAATAATAGTGTTTTTCCAAGAAAGGGATTTATCCTTGGAAATTCAGAGCATCTTAAAAAAGAATTTTTGATGCTGCTGTACCTCCAGTAGATAGAAGACATGGTATTAAGAACCAAGAATTAAGAAGACAAGGTCATAGTTTGAAGAGACAGGAGCCTACCACAGACTGTCTCTGAAAGACTGCTGTTTGAGGTATCGAAGCAGAAGCTGAGACTCATAGCCAAACTTTGGGCAGAGTGAAGGTAATCTTATGAAAGAAGGTGGAGATAGAAAGACCTGGAGGGGACAGGAGTTCCAAAAGGAGAACAACAGAGAAAAAAAGCCCTGGTGGCCCTGCAGAGACTGATACTCCAACTGAGGACAGTGCATGGAGAGGACCTAAAACCCCAGCTCAGATGTAGCCTGTAGAATCAAGTGGGGTCCCTCATAAAGGGAGCAGGAGCTTTCTCTAGCATGAACTCAGTGGCAGGCTCTCTGATCACCTCTCCCTGGGTGTGTGTATGTGTGCAGCCTTACCAGGCCACAGAGGAAGACAATGCAGCCAGTCCGGATGAGAGCTGATAGGCTAGGGTCGAATAGAAGGGGAGGAAGACCTCACTTACCAGTGGACTAGGGTAGGGGCATAAGGAGGGAAGAGAGAGGGAAGGTGAGATTGGGAGGAGACAAGGAAGGGGGCCACAGCTGGGATACAAATTGAATACATTATAATAAATGATAATAATAAAAAAATTTAAAAAAAGAAGACAAGGTCAGCCATCACTTCCACTGACCATAGGAAAAATGTGTGCTTATTGCCACTGTGAGTTTCCAGACTTTTGCTCTCAAAGAACCATTTCCATGAGAACACATAGACAAAAATGGAACTTTCAACCAGTGGTCTTCATCCAATGGGTAGTGACCCCTTTGGCAAACCTCTATCTCCAAAATTATATTTACATTATGATTCATAACAGTAGCAAAATTACAGTTAAGAAGTGGCAATGAAAATAATTTTATGTTTGGGGTCACCACAACACGGGGAACTGCATTAAAGGGTTGCAGCATTGGGAAGGTTGAGAACCACTGCTATAAATTAAGGCTGCCCCTTGGTTACTTTGGGTCATTCATGCCAAAGACAAGTAGTCTTAGAAGCAGAATTCTCGTGTTGGAGAGATAACTGATTTTCCATAGAAAATCCATGCAGGGACACATTTTCTTTTTCACTGGAGGGATTCGCTTGTGTACTTTCTTGGTACTTCTTTTTTTTTACAGTGATGATAAGTGGGAAGCCAAAGACTGGCAATAACTTGGTGCATTGGACCTCCAGAACTTCAGCTGAGTACAGCTCTGGATGGTAACCATGACCTGACTGGATTCTGCTTCTCATGCTGCACAATCCTGTTTCCTCTGGTCTTCCTTCCCCATTTACATGAGAGACTGAGTTGGCATGGTTTTGTTTGTTTGTTTCATGATCACCTCATCACCGTGGAAAGAACATCTCCACTGGAGGGGAAACTGAGACAGTTGGTACTCCCCACCCCTTTCTGCTATAAATGTAAAGTTTGGAACTTGAGAAGCTGAGATGCTGCCTGGACCCAGGATGGAATGTGACATTAAAAATGTGTTTAACTGGAATGGATAGAATTAAAGAAAGGAAAATGGATGGAAAAGGTATCAATTTGTGGGGGGAAAAGCCATGAGAAAGAGGGAAGAGATCGAAAGTTCTTGCTCATTCTCTTTTCCATTTTAGAGCTATAACTGTTAGTTGTAGCTCAACTGTATTCCTCTCATGGTTTTTTGAATCAAAAAACTCCTTTTACTGAAACCCAGGCATATAAATTATGCAAGCCATCATTTTAAAGATAGCTTGAATTGTTTAATTGAGACATTTAACCTAGCAGGATATTATAATAACTTTAGTTTGTAAAGCTGAATTTGCCTGTGCCTTTTGTATTCCTAAAAGTCTAAGCTAAAGTTTTACATATATATAATGAATGCAAATTGAAATTTGTATTAGTTAGACAGCACTCCATACAGAAAATTCCAGTATTGAACAGAATATGAGTTTTGGCCTCACAGATGAAATGAAACTAGGACAGAATTCGTATTCACGTTGTTTTACCTTTCATGCAAGTGTCTTTACAGCAAGAAGTCTGTGGGAGTAGAAGGTTACTTCATTCTACAAAGGGGAAGGATTGAGACATTGGGGCAGTGAGGGCACAGTAAACTCATACTAATGTCATTTTATTAAAAAGGCATAATTAAAATTCTCATGTATGTGTCCCTTCTTGTTTCAAAAGCAATGCCATCAGTGGTACGTGAGACAGGACATGACATCATTAGAAGAATAAATATGATGATTTATTGTTAAGTCTACTACCACCATAGTGCAAGAATCTTTCCCATCAGAAAGGGAGCAGTGACACTCCTCATGTCTTTTATATTCCTAAAAGCTGCCACACAAGAAAGGTTGACAATAATAACAAAGTAAGTGTACCAGCAGTAGCATCCGGATATTGTTGTAACTGTCCCCTTGTCCCATCAGTACTCTAGCCTACATGAATGAAACATTAAACTACTAAAAACCAGTATCTTGTAATTCCTACCAATGCTGGTGTGAGTTGCCAAAATGATGTGATTTTCTTTCCCCAGATTGTAGAAGCCCTGGAAGAAAAATTACTGCCTTGAAATTGGGAATATGGTTGTGTTAGGTACTGAAAGTCTAGGAAGTTGGAGCCTCATTTCCTCCTATCTAGCTAGGTTGTAATGTATGAGATCAGCTCTTGCTGCTGCTGTTAGCTTTCCAAGAGTCAAATATGGGAAGACAGAAGAGGAGAAAAGGAGATATAGAAAGGGAAATGCAATCTAGAACCTTGCTCTACAGACTTGCTCCTAGGTTTTCTTATATCCTCTTGATATGTAGTAAACATTTTGTGATAAATATGGCAAAATGACTTGTTAGAATACATGTATGCATTGTATGTGTTCATGTATATTCATGTGTATCTGCACGTCTGCATATACATGTGCATATGGAGGCCAGAGGTCTATGTTAGGTTTCTTTCCACCTTATTTTTGCATGGTCTTTCACTGACTTGAGAGCTCACTGATTCCATGAGACTGGCTGGACAGAATATTCCTTGCATCCTCTTGTCTCTGCTTCCTCAGTGCTAGAATTCTGGCCATGTGTCACAATGCTTGCCTTTTTACCTGAGTGCTAGGACTCTGCAGTCAGGTCTCAGAACTTGTGCAACAAGCACTGTACAAACTGCTTCATCTTCTTAGCCATGATACAAATGTTTTAATTAAATACTTACGTAGTGTATTTATTACTTGTATTACATGCTGCTCTTTGAAATCAGCTAAGGAATACATCTGGCATGAGGCATCCACATGGAAACTTCTTAACTTCAATAAAAAAAAAAAATCCATATTCTTCTGATGATCCCAGCTACCACAGCCAATCTGAGTCAAAAATAAAATGACCAACATGAACTTAAATTCCAAATTTGTTTTTTTTAATTTTTTTTATTTTTTTTTATCAGTTACATTTTATTAACTCTGTATCCCAGCCGTGTCCCTATCCCTCATTCCCTCCCAGTCCCTCCCTCCCTCCCTCATCTCCACCGTGCCCCTCTCCAAGTCCACTGATAGGGGGGACCTCCTCCCCATTCATCTGATCCTGTTTTATCAGGAATCTTCAGGACTGGCTGCAAAGCCCTCCTCTGTGGCCTAACAGGACTGCTCCTCCCTTCGGGGGTGGGGAGACCAAAGAGCCAGTCATTGAGTTCCTGTTAGAAATAGTCCCTGTTCCCCTCACTTTGGGAAACCAATTGGTTACTGAGCTACCACAGGCTACATCTGAGCAGAGGTTCTAGGTTATATCCATACATGGTCCTTGGTTGAATGTCAGTCTCAGAAAAGACCCTGTGCCCAGATATATTTGGTCCTTGTGGAGCTCCTATCCTTTCCCCATCAGACTAACTCCCCTTCTTTCTTATGATTCCCTGTACTCTGCCAAAGGTTTGGTCGTGAGTCTTTGCTTTGAAAACACTGCTAGTTAGAATCTTTCAGATGCGCTCAGTAGACTCCTGTCATACGTTCAATGCACATCCCATCTGTCTTTCTAAACGAGGATTGATCATCTTACCCCATGTCCGCTCAATTGATTATCTTTTTTAGGTGTATAGATTTCATTATGTTTATCTTATCTTATAGGTCTAAATAAGTGAGTATATCCCATGTTTGTCTTTCTCCTTCTGGGATATTTCACTCAGAATGATCTTTTCTAGATCCCACCATTTGCCTGCAAATTTCATGATTTCCTCCTTTTTGATTGCTGAGTAGTATTCGATTGTATAAAAATACCACAATTTCTGTACCCATTCCACCGTTGATGGACACCTGGGTTGTTTCCAGGTTCTGGCTATTACAAATAGAGCTGCTATAAACATGGTTGAGCAAGTGTCCCTTTTGTGTACTTGAACAAACTTTGGGTATATACCTAGCAGTGGTATAGCTGGGTCTGGAGGAAGCACTATTCCTATTTGTCTTAGAAAGCGCCAGATAGCTTTCCAGAGTGGTTGTACCAGTTTACATTCCCAGCAGCAGTGGAGGAGGGTTCCCCTTTCTCCACAACCTCTCCAGCATGTGTTGTCGCTTGAGTTTTTCATCTTGGCCATTTTGATGGGTGTAAGGTGATATCTCAGGGTCGTTTTGATTTGCATTTCCCTAATGGCTAATGAGGATGAGCATTTCTTTAAGTGTTTTTCTGCCATTCGATATTCCTCTGTCGAGAATTCTCTGTTTAGCTCTGTTCCCCATTTTTTAATTGGATTACTTGGATTGCTGCTTTTCAGCTTCTTTAGTTCTTTGTATATACTGGATATTAGTCCTCTGTCAGATAAAGGGTTAGTGAAGATTCTTTCCCAATCTGTAGGCAGTCGTTTTGTTTTGATGACGGTATCCTTTGCTTTACAGAAACTTTTCAGTTTCATGAGGTCCCATTTATTGATTGTTGCTCTTAGAGCCTGTGCTGTTGGTGTTCTGTTCAGGAAGTTGTCTCCTGTGCCAATGAGTTCTAGGCTGTTCCCCACTTTTTTTTCCAATTGATTTAGGGTATCTGGTTTTATGTTGAGGTCCTTGATCCACTTTGACTTTAGTTTTGTGCAGGGTGATAAATATGGATCTATTTTCATTTTTCTGCATGTAGACATCCAGTTGGTCCAGCACCATTTGTTGAAGATGCTGTCTTTTTTCCATTGAATGGAATTGGCTTCTTTGTCGAATATCAAGTATTCATAGGTGTGTGGATTTATTTCTGGGTCTTCTATGCGGTTCCATTGATCCTCCTTTCTGTTTCTATGCCAATACCATGCAGTTTTTATTACTGTTGCTCTGTAGTACAGCTTGAGATCAGGAATGGAGATACCTCCAGATGATCTGTTGTCGTACAGGATCGTTTTGGAGATTCTGGGTTTTTTGTTTCTCCATATGAAGCTGAGAATCTTTTTTTCAAGGTCTGTAAAGAATTGAGTTGGTATTTTGATGGGAATTGCATTGAATCTGTAGATTGCTTTTGGCAGTATGGCCATTTTCACAATGTTAATCCTACCAATCCATGAGCACGGGAGCTCTTTCCATCTTCTGATGTCTTCTTCGATTTCTTTCTTCAGAGACTTGAAGTTTTTCTCAAACAGGTCTTTCACTTGCTTGGTTAGAGTCACACTAAGGTACTTTATGTTATTAGTGGCTATTGTGAAGGGTGTTGTTTCCCTAATTTCTTTCTCAGCCTTTTTGTCTTTGGTATATAGGAGGGCTTCTGATTTTTTTGAGTTGATTTTGTATCCTTCCACTTTGCTGAAGGTGTTTATGAGCTGAAGGAGTTCTCTGGTTGAATTTTTGGGGTTGCTCATGCATACTATCATATCATCTGCAAATAGTGACACTTTGACCTCTTCCTTTCTGATTTGTATCCCCTTGATCCCCTTTAGTTGTCTTATTGCTCTGGCTAGGACTTCAAGTACTATGTTGAAGAGATATGGGGACAATGGACAGCCTTGTCTTGTCCCTGATTTCAGTAGGATTGATTTAAGTTTCTCTCCATTGAGTTTGATGTTAGCTATAGGCTTGCTATATATTGCCTTTACTATGTTTAGGTATGTGCCTTGTATCCCTGATCTCTCCAAGACTTTAAACATGAATGGGTGTTGGACTTTGTCAAATGCTTTTTCAGCGTCTAAGGAGATGATCATGTGGTTTTTCTCCTTCAGTTTGTTTATGTAGTGGATTACATTGATGGATTTCCGTATGTTGAACCACCCTTGCATGCCTGGGATGAAGCCTACTTGGTCATGGTGGATGATATCTTTGATGTGTTCTTGGATTCGGTTTGCAAGTATTTTATTGAGTATTTTTGCGTCAATGTTCATAAGAGAGATAGGCCTAAAGTTCTCTTTTTTTGTTGGGTCTTTGTGTGGTTTAGGTATTAAGGTGACTGTGGCTTCATAGAATGAGTTTGGTAGTGTTCCTTCTGTTTCTATTTTGTGGAATAGCTTGAGGAGAATTGGAGTTAGCACTTCTTTGAAGGTCTTGTAGAATTCTGCGCTGAAGCCATCTGGTCCAGGGCTTTTTTTGGAGGGGAGACTGTTAATGACTGCTTCGATTTCCTTGGGAGATATAGGGCTATTCAGTCTTTCTACCTGATCTTGACTTAGTTTTGGTAGATGGAATCTTTCAAGAAAATTATCCATTTCATTTAGATTTTCAAATTTTGTGGCATATAGGCTTTTGTAGTATGACCTAATAATTGTTTGGATTTCCTCAGTGTCTGTGGTTATGTCCCCATTTTCATTTCTGATTTTGCTGATCTGGATAGTTTCTCTCTGCTTTTTAGTTAGTTTGGCTAAGGGTTTGTCTATCTTGTTGATTTTTTCAAAGAACCAGCTTTTTGTTTCATTGATTCTTTGGATAGTTTTATTTGTTTCTAGTTGATTGATTTCAGCCCTTAGTTTGATTATTTCCAGCCGTCTGCTCCTCTTGGGTGTATCTGCTTCTTTTTTTTCTAGGGTTTTCAGTTGGGCCATTAAGTTGTTTGTATGTGATGTTACGAATTTCTTCTTGCAAGCACTTAGTGCTATAAATTTGAATAGGCAGAGAAAATACATCTACTTCTTCCATGTTCTTTAAGCCATGATGAATATTTTAAGGTTGTTTTTAAATGCCTGTATTCAGATCAATTTCTAGTGATTACTGATTTTTGGGGGGATATACATTCATGAGAGAGAGAGAGGCATTTAACCACTTGCAGCTGTTATCATAGAAACATTACAATAAGAAAAATAACTTATCTCCATCAAGCGCTAAAGTCCTAGTAAGAGTGTATGTTAATGAGTCATCAAGATAATTGAAATGTGAAAGTTCTTAACTCATTATTTTATTTCCAAAGCCAGTTTGCATTAATTGGGAGACTATGATCAAATGTGTTCTATGAAGAAGTTTATTTTTTCCTATATTGTGTTCTTTATATTAAGCTACTGGAAAAATGTAAGAATGCTTTTATTCTGGATTAGGTTTCCTGTCACCTAAACTTTGATTTATATGGACACAGAGCTGGCACCAATAATACAAGTTGATTTGACAAAGAAACATGACTAAAAAAGCAAAGGTTAGACGCTGGAGGTTAGGAGCGCTGGCTGCTCTCCCAAAGGACCCTGGTTCAATTTCCATCACCCACAGGACAACTCACAACCATCTTCAATTCAATTTCCAGGGTATCTGATGCTCTGTTCCATCCTCTTGGCCTCCAAGTGCACATGCAGTACAGAGGTATGCACACAGGCCAAGTATTAATACCCATAAAATAATTAAAATAAAGTTCAAACTCTCTTGTTATTATGGTAACTATAATCAGTTTATTTCATTTAGGTTCAACTAGTTCAAGTGTTTATGTGAAGAGCTTCCAGCTTTCATGCTGTTCTTGAAAGTTCTTTCAGTACCTCAACCTTGTACCATCTCTGGATTTTTCTGTGTAATTGTGCCATTTTCTTGATACTGCTCATCCACTTCTCTAAATTTCATATATGCTCTATGATGTCTGACATCTGAACTACTAATCCTACAAGGACAGGAATGTTTGCTTTTTACATGCACGTTAGCATAGCACATATGAAGAAGCCATTATAAAATTCGAGCTGATTTCTCCACAGAACACCTATAAGCAGGAAATGGAATAATTGGTATAAGAGTACTAAATCAAAAACAAGTCCAAGGCAACAAGCCTATAACTTCCAACCAGAACTATTTACCTAATAAAGATCTCCTTCATAAATAAAAGAGACAGGAAGATTTTCCTTGACAAGCAAAAAATGGGGGAGTTTTTACTACTGGCTGTGTCTTGTAGGAAGTTCTTTAATATGAAACAAAAGGCTGCAGCAAGTTCAGCTGGCAAACCACCTGCTGTGCAAGCTTGAAGATCTGAATTAAATCTCCAGAATTCACATGAAAAGTCTACAAGGTAGTATGCCCTGGTAATCCCAGTGCTTAGGAGCTAGAGGTAGGGGGATTTCTGACACTCACTTGACTGTCAGCTTAGCCTAACAGATGAGCTCTGGCCCAGAAAGAGTCCATGTCTCAAACAACAAAGGGGCATGGTTTTGTAGTAATGGCTCCCAAAATAAGTTGAATTCTAGGCTCCACACACACACATGCACACTCTGGCATATGTATCTGCACACACACACAGGCACTCACAAAGAGACACAAACACACACACACACACACACAAATACACAAACTGACCTAGGAAGGTATAAACATTGCTGGAAAAGATAAGTAGATACATGGTCAAATTCAAAATAGCCTCATACTAGCCCATGCATATTAGAACATCACAGAAAACATTAAGAAATTTTAGTTCCTCTTTCTAGTCACTTGAGTAAATAAATATTTTTGGCATTAATGCACTCGTCTCAAATCTGTACTCAAAGATTTTATCATAGCTGGAATTTCAAAATATTTCTCTAAGAATCTCAGCAGCTATCCATTTTAGAAGTATTCCAGGGGACGTGATACTCTAAGCATACTCAGAAGGCATGTTGTTCTGAGAGAAAGAGGAACGTGGAAAAATTTAACAGTCAATCCTGCCATGTCTCTGAAGACTTCTTATGTAGATGATGCAAGCAGACAGTCTTCATTAGAAATATATGAAATTTGCTAGTAATGTACTGACAGAAATCAGGCCACCAGATTTTCTTTAATTCTAAACTTCACCTTAAATTACAAATTTAAAGAAGGCCCCATAAAATCCATCAGTGTTTTGTGATGTTACTAATTTTTTTTTTGTGGATTCAACTATTGTGATTCTTAAGCATTTCATAGATTCTTTGTTTTCTAATATTAAACTTTGTATTTTAAGAAATTTCTATGAATCTGTTTAATATTATTCTTTATGACCTGCTCTTTGTCTTTTTGTGGACTTTCCTATTGTATTTGCGCACCTACTTTTGATGCTTTAAGATAACCTGTTAGTCTCAGAAAAGACCCCTGTGCCCAGTTATTTGGGTACTGTTGCTCTCCTTGTGGAGCTCCTGTCCTCTCCAGGTCTTACTATCTGCCCCTTCTTTCATATGATTCCCTGCAATCTGCCCAAACTTTGGTTATGAGTCTCAGCATCGGCTTTGATACACTGCTGTGTAGAGTCTTTCAGAGGTCTTTGGTGGTAAGCTCCTGTCCTGTTCCCTGTTTTCTCCTTTTTCTAATGTCCATCCCATTTGTCTTTTTAAGTAAGGATTGATCCTCTTACCCTGGCTGGGTCCTCCTTCTTGCTCAGCTTCTTTAGGTGTACAGATTTTAGTATGTTTATCCTAGATTATATGTCTAATATCCACTTATAAGTGAGTATATACCATGTGTGTCTTTCTGCTTCTGGGATACCTCACTCATGATGATCTTTTCTAGATCCCTCCCTTTGCCTGAAAAATTCATGATATCCTTGTTTTTAATTGATGAGTAGTATTCCATTGTGTAAATGTACCACAATTTCTGTATCCATTCATCCATTGAGGGACATCTGGGTTGTTTCCAGGTTCTGACTATTACTAATAAAGCTGCTATGAACATGGTTGAGCAAATGTCCTTGTGTACATGAACATATTTTGGATATATGCCTAGGAGTGGTACAGCTGGATCGTGAGGAAGCATTATTCCTAGTTGTCTGAGGAAGTGCCAGATTGCTTTCCAGAGTGGTTGTATAAGTTTACGTTCCCACCAGCAGTGGAGGAGGGTTCCCCTTTCTCAGAATCCTCTCCAGGATGCATTGTCAATTGAGTTTTTTTTTTAAATTTAATATCATTTCATTAATTATACTTTATTCACTTTGTATCCCCCCATAAGCCCCTCTCTCCTCCCCTCAGGGTCCCACCCTCCCTCCCCCTTCTTCATGCATGCCCCTCCCCAAGTCTGATGATAGGGGAGGTCCTCCTCTCCTTCCTTCTGATCTTAGTCTATCAGATCACATCCAGAGTGGATGCTTTGTCATCTTCTGTGGCCTGGTAAGGCTGCTCACCCTCAGGGGGAGGTGCTCAAGGTGACATCAGATTATGTCAGAGGCAGTCCCTCTTCTCATTACTATGTAACCCACTTAGACACTAAACTGGCATGGATTACATCTGCTCAGGGGTTCTAGGTTATCTCCGTGCCTGGTACTTGGTTGGAGTATGGGTTTCTGGGAAGACCCCTGTGTTCAAATCTGGTTCTGTTGCTCTCCTTGTGGGGTTCAGGTCCTCTCCATAACCTACTATTTCCCACTTTAGCCATTCTGATGGGTATAAGGTGAAATCTCACGGTTGTTTTGATTTGAATTTCCCTGATGACTAAGGACAGTTACCATTTCTTTAAGTGTTTCTCTGCCATTCTACATTCTTCTACAGAGAATTGTCTCTTTAGCTCTTTAGATTATTTTTTTTTAACAGGATTACTTGATTTGTTGCTGTTTAACTTCTGGATATATTCTGGATATTAGCCTTCTGTCAGATAGAGGGTTGGTGAAGATCCTTTCCCAGTCTGTAGGCTGTCGTTTTGTTGACAGTGTCCTTTGCCTTACAGAAGCTTTTCAGTTTCATGAGGTCCTATTTATTTATCTTAGAGCCTGTGCTGTTGGTGTTCTGTGCAGGAAGTTGTCTCCTGTGCTCTTCTCCACTTTTTCTTCTAACAGATTTAGTATGTCTGGTTTTATGTTGAGGTCTTTGATCCACTTGGACTTTATTTTGTGCAGGCTGATAAATATGGATCTATTTACATTTTTCTACATGTAGACATCCAGTTAGGCCAGCACCATTTGTTGAAGATGCTGTCTTTCTTCCATTGTATGCTTTTGGCTTCTTTGTCAAAAATCAAGTATCCATAGGTGTGTGGGTTTATTTCTGGGTCTTCTATCTGATTCCGTTGATCAACCATTCATTTTCTATGCCAGTACCATGCAGTTTTTATTACTATTGCTCTATAGTACAGCTTGAGATCAGGGATGGAGATACCTCCAGATGATCTGTTGTTGTACAGGATTGTTTTGGCAATTCTGGGTTTTTTGTTTTTCCAAATTGAGTTGAGAATTTGTCTTTCAAGGTCTATAAATAATTGTGTTGGTATTTTGATGGAATTGCATTGAATCTGTAGATTGCTTTTGGCAGGATGGCCATTTTCCTTAGGTTAATCCTACCAATCCATGAGCATGGGAGATCTTTCCATCTTCTGATATCTTCTTCAATTTCTTTCTTCAGAGACTTGAAGTTTTTTTTTTTTTTTTTCCAAACAGGTGTTTCACTTCAACCAAGAACCATTCATGTATATAGCCTAGAACCCCTGCTCAGATGTAGCCCATGGTAGCCCAAGTGGGTTCCCTAGTAAGGGGAACAGGGACTGTCTCTGACATGAACTCAGTGGCTGGCTCTTTAATCACTTCCCTTCTGAGGGGGGGAGAAGCCTTGCCAGGCCACACAGAAAGTCAGTGCAGCCAATCCTGATGATGTCTGATGATCTAGAGTCAGATAGAAGTAGAGGAGGACCTCCCCTATCAATGGACTTGGAGAGGGGCATGGGAGGAGACAAAGGAGGGAGGGTGGAATTGGGAAGGAATGAGGGCGGGGCTACAGCTGGGACACAGGATGAATAAACTATAATTAATATTTAAAAAGAAACTGTGTTACTGACTTCACTATATAAACTCATACAAAGAAAAATTATTGCTAAAATTTTGTTGCTAGGCTTAGACTGCATTTATTTTCTCACAAGACTGTGCTTATTAAACAATTTCTATTCAGACCTATGGACACTGGTTGCATGATATACTATCCCCATGAGATAGATAAGGGGTGACACTTTCTCTGGGCACTGGACATGTGTTTAGGATTGTTTCAGCATTGCTAGAGTTTATCACAATTGTTCTTACGTGAATTATATTGGAAGCACTCTTTCTGAAATTCATTTCCCTGTACATAAGCAGAGATGTTGCAGATGAGACAATTTGATTCGATAATTAGCAGCTGCTGAAGTCTCCCTTGTTGCCCTGCATGCTTGAGCAAGAGAACTGCAAGTCTGATAGCTAGCTGGACTTCCTTTGTTCCAGTGACAAACATTTTGAAAACTCCTCTGACATTGACATCTTGAGACAACTACTGGACTTTCAAGGCTGTTACAAACAGTTGTAGGAGACTTTCTGAGGCCTTGAGACATAATGGCTAGCTGACCCTGCAGCCATTTCTGTCTTGGCTGGAAGAGGAGAAATTTCCATAATGGTCCAGCAGTGGATCTGCTGTTGAGTCTTGCTAAGGGGCAAGGTGGTGACTGACTGGGGAGATGGCTCAGTGCATAAAGGGGTTGGTCTTCAAGCCTGATAACCAGAAGACAGACTCCAATAGCCCATGTGAAAGCTGGACCAGAGTGTATGTGTCTGTAATCCCATTGTTGCTCTGGCAATAGTAGGAGACAGGAGAATTGCTGGAAGTCTGCAGCAAGCTTTTTATATGCCATAGTGGACACCAAAAGAGAATTCATTTCAAACAAGAAGGAAGGTGAAGCACGACATCCACTGTTGTCCTCCCTGTATTGTGTATTGTGACAGGAACCCCTCATCCCCAAGACAATGAAGGCTTCTATTGACTGGTCTTTTATTTCCTACTACCACTAAAGCAGACTGAGCTGGAACTTGGAAAAGGCATCAGACACAGAGTGGCACAGGTTGCAGTGCTGGCAGCAGCTGACGGCTAGAAACATGAGAGGGCAGTGGTGCACAAACCTTTGCCTGACTTCCAGTCACCAACATCTGTTTGTCAAATAGTCTCACATGCATCCCAAGCCCGAAGTCCCAGCTTCTGTGTGCAGACATGGAGGTGAGCTGCTTGCCACACAGGGAAGTGGTAGTGAGGGCCTTGGCATGAGTGTTCCCACCACTTGTAGCAGCTGGTTCCTCATCAGCCCATTATACCCCAGCTCCTGAGAGGGCGTGGGCAACCACACTCACATTGTAGTTCCTGTGTGCGCTCTCAACACAGGTAAGAACTCCAAATAGTGCGGACAGTGAAACTAGGGGACAGGAAGAAGAGGAGGAGGAGACAAAGAAAAAGAACAAGAAAAAAAATGTAAGCAAGATTAAGTGATAAAAGATTTCAAAGTGCCAGAGAAAAGGACTTGTAAGCTTTAGTGGTCAAGTTTTTCCCTAGATACTTGCCAAGTCTTTAGGGCTAAGGACGAAGACCCCAATACCCAAGGGCTTCATGGGACTGTAGAATTAGCAAATGCTGGTTGCCACACTTCTGTCTGCCCTATTACTGCTTCCTCCTGCTGCCAAACACCAAGTGAAACAAGAGCTGTTTGACTACTTATAATTTCTATTCAGATTAAACAAAAGAAGCCTTAAGCCACTGAATCATTCATAATATTCACAAAGGAATTTGGTAATATTTTCAGAACGCTTTGGCTTTTCTAACTGCCTGCCTATCTTGATTTCTTCCCATTTTATTGATAATATACCCCAGTGAAATTGACTTAAGGAAGGAAGGATTTTTTTTTTTGGCTCACAATTCCAGATTACAGACTATCAATGTGGGGAATCTGAAGAGGCAGGAACTTTCTGTTACTGGGTATATCATAACTGTAGTCAAGAAAGAGAAAAGGATGAATCAATGCATGAAATGCTAGTGCTCAGGTCACAGGGAATGGCTCTGCCCACAACAGGCAGGTCTTCCCACATCAACTAATGCAATCAATACAACTCTCATATAACATGTTCCCAGGCCAACCTGATCTAGACAATCCTTCATTAAGACGTCTTTCCAGGTGATTATAGATTGTGTGAAATTGAGATTAAAATTAACCATAGTAATACCCATGGACCACGAGGGAATCAGTGCATAGGCTTCAAGGGCCTCAGAAAACCTCTGAAATACAGATTTTCAGTGCATAAAAACATGGCAAATATTTATAATTCTTGAAAATTTCAATATGGTAAGTATACTGAAAGTCTGCCTGTGAACTAAAGTAGGCTTTATCGAAACATTCTCAAATATTTGACACACACAAGCTGCCTTCCGCAGTCCTGCATTACTCAATCATTGCAACTTTATATGCGGCATTGAACATCTAGGTTCTGTTATTTTGGACTGTTTCTATATATATTTTAAGTATTCCCACATCTCAAAGACAAAGTTTTCCAACAAAGTAAAGGAATAGGCCTGATATAACTGCTCATTTTTGAGGATTAATTATAGAATTAAATCTCAGAACTAAATAGAAGTTATATAGGAACTAACAACCAAATGTGAATCACCAAGAATCAGTGCGCATTTCAGAGCACTCAAAAACTTAAACCTACTAAAATCGGTACACCTAAAGAAACTAATCAAGAGCAAGGACTCCTGCTAAAATGCTCAGTTCCTATCCAGAAAGGCAAGAGGATGGACATCAGAAGAAGGAGGAACAAGTCAGGAGCCTGACACAGAGGACCTCTGAAAGGCTCTGCCTTTCAGACTAGCAATGCAGATGCTGAGATTTATAGGCAACCTTTGGGCAGAGTGCAGGGAATCTTTTTTCTTTTTTTATTATTGTTATTAATTACACTTTATTCATTTTGTATCCCCCCATAAGCCCCTCCCTCCTCCCCTCCAAATCCCACCCTTCCTCCCTTTCTGCATGCATGCCCTTCCCCACGTCCACTGATAGGGGAGGTCTTCCTCTCCTTCTTTCTGATCTTAGACTATCAGTTCTCATCAGAAGTGGCTGCATTGTCATCTTCTGTGGCCTGGTAAGGCTGCTCACCCTCAGGGGGAGGTGCTCAAGGTGACATCAGATTATGTCAGAGGCAGTCCCTCTTCCCATTACTATGTAACCCACTTGGACACTGAACTGCCATGGGCTACATCTGTGCAGGGGTTCTAGGTTATCTCCATGAATAGTCCTTGGTTGGAGTGTGAGTCTCTGGGAAGTTCCCTGTGTTCAAATTTTCTTGTTCTGTTGCTCTCCTTGTGGAGTTCCTGTCCTCTCCAGCTCTTGCTATTTCCCACTTCTTACATAAAATCCCATTCACTCTGCCTGACAGTTGGCTATTAGGCTCAGCATCTGCTTTGATAGTCTGCAGGGCAGAGGCTTTAAGAGGCCCTCTGTGACTCATGGCTAATGCCCCGGTGGTAGCTCCAACAGCCGCCAATGAGATGGTAGTAACAATGGTGGCTGTAGTTCCAAGATCCCTTTTCTGTCTGAAGAGAGTCATAGCGTGAGGGGCATCAACAGGCATAGGCACCCAGTGAGGCATGCGAGTAACGAGGGCATACCTAAATTTACTAGCATTCCAGCATTGGGCAAAAAGCAAGTATCATTACCACAATTACTTGGCTCTATCTGGCTAATAATGAATAAAAATGGGGGATATGAGTCATACTGGGCAGACTGCTCAGACCCTGAATAATCATTTAGCCAATGTAGCTCATGCCTTAGTTGTACATAAAGGAATTAATGCTCAACTAAAAGGAAGCTTGATGGTGTTCAATCAGAGGATTGACCTCGTGCAGGAGCAAATTGATACCCTATGGCAAATCGCTCAACTTGGCTGTCAATGAAAATATGCTGGACTTTGAGTCACTAGCATACAACATGAGAATTTTCCCTGTGCTGCAAATCTGTCTAAACAATTGTCTAGCTATATTTTAGGTAATTGGACTGGAGAATTCAATACTACGATGGAGCAGCTGAGAGTGGCCATTGTCACAGTAAATTCTACCAGAGTGGACGCAGGACTAGCCACAGGATTATCAACATGGATTGCTGCAGCCATGAATCATCTGAAGGAATGGGGGGGCATGGGAGCATTAGCAGGCCTTCTGGTGTTGGTCTCCTTGGTTTGCCTGTGGTATATATGCAAGATTAGAGTCTCACAACAGTGTGATGCAGCCATGATCATTCAGGCCTTTACAACGATTGAAGCAGGACATTCTCCCCAAGCATGGTTGGATACCATAAAAAGCTAAAATGTTACGCTCAGGATGCTAGGCTAAGCACTGCACTCAGGGTCAGCCACTTTGGACCCAGAGAAGAGCATGTCTGATTGCATGCGGGTTGATACCCCAGGACCCGCCTCTGAGAAAAAGGTATCAGACGGGTCTGATGCTCTTTGGGTGGATGACACCTAAATGAACATCGGTACAAAGTCCCAATTTATTTCTAATATCAGAGATCAGACCTCTACTCTTGCCTGATGCGTCTAAAACAAAAAGGGGGAACTGTAGAGAGCTGCGGAATGCTGTGCCTTAAAGATGGAGCTGGTTTCTGCCTTCCACCTTCCTGATGGTGAGTGCTCTCTGTCACGAACAACTCCACATTTGGCTAAGGCTGAGGATCTGGCTTGCTTCCATGTATGTGGACCTATCTGCATTGCCCACGTGGCACGCCTGGGTTGGATACCCAGAGGCTATTTTAGCTGTGGGCTGGCTTTCCCCAGGGTCAGATGATTGTTCAAGGTTCCTGAATAAACTGCATTGGAAAAAAAAAAAAAGAGGCCCTCTGTGGCAGGTTCCTAGGTTGTTTCCTATTTTCTTCTTCTTCTGATGTCCATCCTCTTTGCCTTTCAGGATAGGGATTGAGCATTTTAGTCAGGGTCCTCTCTTTTGCTTAGTTTGTTTAGATGTACCGATTTTAGTGGGTTTATCTTATGTTGTATGTTTATATGAGTGAGTATGTACCGTGTGTGTCCTTTTGCTTCTGGGACAACTCACTCAGGATGATCCTTTCCAGGTCCCACCATTTACCTGCAAATTTCATGATTTGCTTATTTTTCATGGCTGAGTAATACTCCATTGTATAGATGTACCACAATTTCTGCATCCATTCTTCAGTTGAGGGGCATCTGGGCTGTTTCCAGCTTCTGGCTATTACAAATAAAGCTGCTATAAACATGGTTGAGAAAATGTCCTTATTGTGTACTTGAGCCTCTTTTGGATATATGCCTAGGAGTGGTATGGCTGGGTCTTGAGGAAGCGCTCTTCCTAGTTGTCTGAGAAAGCACCAGATTGATTTCCAGATTGGTTGTACAAGTTTACATGCCCACCAGCAGTGGAGGAGGGTTTCCTTTTCTCCACAACCTTTCTAGCATGTGTTGTCACTTGAGTTTTTGATCTTGGCCATTCTGATGGGTGTACGGTGAGATCTCAGGGTTGTTTTGATTTGCATTTCCCTAATGGCTAATGAGGTTGAGCATTTCTTTAAATGCTTCTCTGCCATTTGATATTCCTCTACAGAGAGTTCTCTGTTTAGCTTTGTTCCCCACTTTTTAAGTGGATTACTTGGTTTGCTGCTTTTTAGCTTCTTTAGTTCTTTATATATGCTGGATATGAGTCCTCTGTCAGATAAAGGGTGGGTGAAGATTCTTTCCCAATCTGTAGGCAGTCCTTTTGTTTTGATGATGGTGTCCTTTGCTTTACAGAAGCTTTTCAGTTTCATGAGGTTTCATTTATTGATTGTTGCTCTTAGAGCCTGTGCTGTTGGTGTTCTGTTCAGGAAGTTTTCTCCTGTACCAATGAGTTCTAGGGTATTCCCCACTTTTTTTTCTAGCCGATTTAATGTGTCTGGTTTTATGTTGAGGTCTTTGATCCACTTGGACTTCAGTTTTGTGCAGGGTGATAAGTATGGATCTATTTTCATTTTTCTACATGTAGACATCCAGTTGGATCAACACCATTTGTTGTAGATGCTACCTTTTTTCCACTGTATGGTTTTGGCATCTTTGTCAAAAATTAGGTGTCCATAAGTGTGTGGGTTTATTTCTTGGTCTTCTGTTCGGTTCCATTGATCCACCGTTCTGTTTCTATGCTAGTACCATGCAGTTTTTATAACTGTTGCACTATAGTACAGCTTGAGATCAGGGATGAAGATACCTCCAGAAGATCTTTTATTGTAGAGGATTGTTTTAGCAATTCTGAGTTTCTTGTTATTTCATACGAAGTTGAGAATTTTTCTTTCCAGGTCTGTAAAGAATTGTGTTGGCAATTTGATGGGAATTGCATTAAATCTGTAGATTGCTTTTGGTAAGATGGATATTTTTGCTATGTTGATCCTGCCAAGCCATGAGCATGGGAGATCTTTCCATCTTCTCATATATTCTTCTATTTCTTTCTTCAGAGACTTGAATTTTTTTTCATACAAGTCTTTGACTTGCTTGGTTAGAGTTACACCAAGATACCTTATGCCATTTGTGGCTATTGTGAAGGGTATTGTTTCACTAATTTCTTTCTCAGCCCTTTGGTCTTTTGTATAGAGGAGGGCTACTGATTTTTTTGAGTTAATTTTGTATCCGGCCACTTTGCTGAAGGTGTTTATCAGCTGTAGGAGTTCCCTGGTAGAGTTTTTGGGGTCACTCACGTATACTATCATATCATCTGCAAATAGTGATAATTTGACTTCTTCCTTTCCAATCTGTATCCCCTTGATCTCCTTCAACTGTCTTATTGCTCTAGCAAGGACTTCCAGCACTATGTTGAAGAGATATGGAGAGAGTGGGCAGCCTTGTCTTGTCCCTGATTTCAGTGGGATTGCTTTAAGTTTCTCTCCATTCAGTTTTATGTTGGATATAGGTTTGCTGTATATCGCCTTTACTATGTTTAGATATCTGATCTTTCCAATATTTTAAACCTAAATGGGTGTTGGATTTTGTCAAATGATTTTTCAGCATCTAGGGAGATTATCATGTGGTTTTTTTTTTTTCTTTCAGTTTGTTAATATGGTGGATCACATAATGGATTTCAGTATATTGAACCACCCCTGCATACGTGGCAAAAAGCCTACTTGGTGATAGTGGATAATAACTTTGATGTGTTCTTGGATTCGGTTTGCAAGTATTTTGTTAAGTATTTTTGCATCAGTGTTCATAAGGGAGATTGGCCTGAAATTCTCTTTCTTTGTTGAGTCTTTGTGAGGTTTAGGTACCAAGGTGACTGTGTCTTCATAGAATGAGTTTGGTAATGTTCCTTCTGTTTCTATTTTGTGGAATCGTTTGAAGAGAATTGGTGTTAGCTCTTCTCTGAATGTCTGGTAGAATTCTGTCCTGAAGCCATCTGGTCCTGGGCTTTTTTTGGTTGGGAGACTTTTGATGACTGCTTCTATATCTTTGGAGGATATAGGACTATTTAATTGATTTACCTGGTCCTGGTTCAGCTTTGGTAAAGTCAAATCGATCAAGAAAATTGTCCATTTCATTTGGATTTTCAAATTTTGTGGCATATAGACTTTTGAAGTAAGTCCTAATGATTGTTTGGTTTTCCTCAGTGTCTATAGTTATGTCCCCCTTTTCATTTCTGATTTTGTTGATTTGGGTGGTATCTCTCTGCCTTTTAGTTAGCTTGGCTAAAGGTTTGTCTATCTTGTTGATTTTCTCAAAGAACCAGCTCTTGGTTTCATTGATTTTTTGAATTTTTTTTTTTTGTTTCTAATTGATTGATTTCAGCCCAGAGTTTGATCATTTCCAGTCGTCTACTCCTTCTTGGTGTGTCTGCTTCTTCTTTTTCTAGGGTTTTTAAGTGAGCCATTAAGTTGCTTGAATGAATTGTCTTGAATTTCTTCTTGAAGGCACTTAGTGCTCTGAACTTTCCTCTTAGCACTGCTTTCATTGTGTCCCACAAGTTTGGGTATGTTATGTCTTCATTTTCATTGATTTCTAGGAAGACTTTAATTTCTTTCTTTCTTTCTTCCCTGACACAGCTGTCATTTAATAACAAGTTGTTCAGTTTCCGTGTGGGTAGGTTTTTTGCTATTTCTGTTATTGTTGAGGTCCAGCTTTATTCCATGGTGATCTGACAAGATAGAAGGGATTATTTCAATCTTCTTGTATCTGTTGAGGCTTGCTTTGTGACCAATTATATGGTCTATTTTGGAAAAGGTTCTATGAGGTGCTGAGAAGAAGGTAAATTCTTTTGTGTTTGGGTGTAAAGTTCTGTAAATGTCTGTGAGGTCCATTTGATTCATGAACTCTGTTAGACATGTTGTTTCTTTGTTTAATTTCTTTTTTTGTTGACCTGTCCTTTGTTGAGAGTAGGGTGTTAAAGTCTCCCACTATTAATGTGTAGGTATATGTGGTTTAATTTTTATCAATGTTTCTTTAACAAATGTGAGTGTTCTTGTATTTGGGGCATAGATGTTCAGGATTGTGATGTCTTCCTGGTGGAATTTTCCCTTGATGAATATGAAGTGTCCTTCCCCATCTCTTTTGATTAATTTTGTTTGAAACTCTATTTTATCAGATATTAGAATGGCTACTCCTGCTTGCTTCATGGGTCCATTTTCTTAGAAAGTCGTCTTCCAACCCTTTACCCTCAGGTAATGTCTATCTATGTGCCTTAGGTGTGTTTATTGTATGCAACAGATTGCTGAGTTTTGTTTGCGCATCTATTCTGTTAATCTGTGTCTTTTTATTGGAGAGTTGAGTCCATTGATGTTGAGAGAGATTAATGACCATTGGCTGTTAGATCCCTTGATTTTGATGTTGGCTGTGGTCATAAGGTTGTGTGCTTGGTTGCTTTTTGTTTTACTATAGTAAGGTTAATTATTTCTTGTGTTTTCTTGAAAGGACCTAATTTCTTTGGGTTGTATTTTCCCTTCCAGTGTCTTCTGTAATGCTGGATTTATGTGTAGGTATTGTTGAAATTTGTTTTTGTAGTTGAATATCTTGTTTTCTCAGTCTATGAGGACTTAGAGCTTTGCAGGGTATAGTAGCCTGGGCTGACATCTATGTTCTCTTAGGGTCTGCATGATATCTGTCCAGGCCCTTCTGGCTTTCATAGTCTCTGTTGAAAAGTCAGGTGTGATTCTAATGGGTTTGCCATTTTATGTTACTTGGCCTTTTTCTCTTGAAGCTTTTAGTATTTTTCTTTGTTCTGTATACTTATTGTTTTGATTATTATGTGGCGGGAGGATTTTCTTTTCTGGTTAAATGTTTTGGGTGTTCTGTAGCCTTCATGTATTTTATTGGCCTCTCCTTTAACTTGGGGAAATTTTCTTCAATAATTTTGTTGAAAATATTTTCTGGGCCTTGGAGAAGGGAGTCTTCTTTTTCCTCTATACCTATTATTCTTAAGTTTTGTCTTTTCATATTGTCTTGGATTTCTTGGACGGTCTGTGTCAGGAATTTGTTGGATTTAACATTTTCTTTGACAGATACATCTATTTCTCCATTGTATCTTCTACACCTGAGATTCTTTCTTCCATCTCTTGTAGTCTGTTGGTTATGCTTACCTCTGTAGTTCCTGTTTTCTTCCCTACATTCTTCCTCTACATTATTTCCTCCATTTGTGTTTTCTTTAATTTTTCCAGTTCTATCTTCAGGTCTTGAGTTGTTTACTTCCTTCACCTGTCTGATTGTACTTTCCTGTTTTTCTTTTACTTCCTTCAACTCTGTTTCTTTTATTTCATTCAGTGCTTTAAGCATTTCCTTTCTAAAGGCCATAAACTGTTTGGCTGCAACTCCCTCTATTTCTTTACGGATGGCAATATTCTGTTTGAGTTTATCTTCCTCTATGTCTTTACGTATCTTTATCATCTTCATGAGCATAGTTGTTAGGTCATCTTCTTGGATTTCAGTTATGCTGGGGTGTCCAGGGCTACTTGGCCCTGGTTAACTGGGTTCTGGAGATGCCATATTTTTCTGTCTTTTGTTGCTTGAGCTTTTATGCTGGTCTCTACCCATTGTGCTATCTTAGGTGTTTGGGATTATTTTCTGGTGGTTCCTGGGGATCCTGTGGTGGAGAGAATCCCCTTGGCAGAAAACTGGTTTTTCCTGAAGGAAGTCCTAGCTTTTTGGATGGCTGGCGTTTTTTCAGGAATTGCTGCTGCTCACTTCAGGGATAAAGACCTGAGTGGTAACTGTGGTCTTTGTTAGTCGAGAGGGTTCTCCTCTCACCCAGGGAAGTCCTGAAGACAGCTGCCCTGTTTCTGGGTTTCTTGCTGTAAATTTAATGATCAGCTTCTGTGACCCAGTTGGACATCTGGTGTGCAGCAACTGTTTGTACCTGTGTCTGAAGCACAGCTGAGTGATGGCGGCTCAGCCCCACTGGTCTGTGAGACTTTTTCCATTGAGGGACTGGGTGATTTAAGTCAGTACAGTTTCCTTTCTTCCTTGTGGATTCTCTTGCGGCAGGGACTCCCAGTCTCTTTTTTTGCCCTGGGGCGTACCGCTCTGTCTCCGCTGCTAGCTGGCATTCAGAAACCGCCTGTGTCTGCCTTTCTGGCCCTTGGGAGCCTCAGCATCTGCCAAACTGGGTAATTTTCCAGAGACCTTTTTGGGGTGGGGGTGTTGGCTGAGTGCTCTGAGATCAGACCTGCCGTTTCCCTCCCTGTGTGTTTGCATTGGACAGTGAAAACTCAGTCTCTGTTGCCCTGGAGCCCACAGTTCTATCTGGGGCAGTGAATCAGGCACACAGGCAGGGCTCTGTGCAGGAGCCTGGGTCCCCGGCTCTGGCTCTGGGCTGGCTCCTCGGGCGCCTGCAGAACCCGAATCTTTTCCAGGGGATGTCTGGGTGACCTAAGGTCGGTCCCAATCATTTCCTACACCGTTGGGTTATCTCTTGACTGAAAATTCCAGTCTCTGACAGTGTGGTGCGCATGGTTCAGTCTGGGACCGTGACCAGAGACACTGGCTTTTGGCTCTGGGCTGGGGCTGGCGGCCAATTGTCTGGCGGAACCGGGATCTCTTCTGTGGTTTAGCCGGGTGAGTTAAAAGCTGATTGAATCCCCACCGTGGGGTATCCTCTCACCTGGGAAACAGAATCGCCTGTGTTTTATCGCCACGAATTCTGATGACTGGTCACTGTGCTGATCCTACTGTGCTGCTGCTCAGAATGAGAGTCCTCCTGGCACCGCCATCTTGCCCCGCCTAGTCGGGAATCTTATGAAAGAAGTGGGAAACAGTAAGATCTGGAGAGGACAGGAACTCCACAAGAGGAGCAACAGAACCAAAAAATCTGAGCACAGGGGTCTTTTTAGAGATTCATATTCCAACCAAAAACTATGCATGGAGATAACCTAAGACCCCTGCACAGATGTAGCCCATGGCAGTTCAGTATCCAAGTGGGTTTCATTGTAATAGGAACAGTGACTGTCTCTGACATGAACTGATTGGCCTGCTCTTTAATTACCTCCCACCTGAGGGGGAAGCAGCATTACTAGGCCACAGAGGAAGACAATGCAGCCACTCCTGATGAGACCTAATTGACTAGAATCAGAAGGAAGGAAAAGAAGTCCTCCCCTATCGGTGGACTTGGGGAGGGTTATGCATGCAGAGGTAGAGGAAGGGAGGGATTGCAAAGGGAGTAGGGAGGGAACCACAGGGTGGATACAAAGTGAATAAAGTGTAATTAATAAAGAATTTAGAAAAAGAAACTTCCTGAAATAAGGCCTTTCTACAATATTCATTGTTTTCTAGTTAGAGTGATAATCATTTTACAAAATTTAAAACAAGGTTGAGACTCTGTGATTACTGGTCTTTGTGTCAACCTGACATGGTTTAGAATCATCAAGGAATTTCTTTTCAGGTGTATCTGTGAGGGGTTCCCCAGAGAGGGGCCATGACCTGCACTAAAAGGATGTAGCATCTTCCTATGGGCCTGGTTATAAAGATGCCCAAACACTGTCAGGACCCATATAACTACCTGCCTTGCTTCAAGTTGAGTGTAACAATTGCTGCAGGATTATCTGCTGACATCAGGCCCCAGCCTCTTTGGCAATTCACTGTGGACTCCAAATCAGCCACTGTTTGAAGAACTCCCAGATGTTCATTTCCAGACTGGGCCCTCTAGGCTTCCAGCTTCTTGGGCTGAGCACCATGTTTTTTTCCCCTCCAGGATGCACGCACCTATCACTGGGTATTAAATCTAGTTTAAAATATGTATGCATTTCACTGGTTCTTTTCATCTAAAGAACCCTGCCTATATCCAGGATCATAACATTAAACAAAGGCAACCTAGGAGGGCTTTACGCCGGAAACCTGGGCTCAGCTTCTGACACCAAGAACTCCGTTGAGAACGACACAGGCATCCATAGGACAGGGCTGTTTACTTTGGGGATGCAAATATTTTCAAGTGTATAAGTTTGAGGTGCAGTAGTGTGAGCAATTCCAAGACTTTAATACTTCTAGTTTATAAAAAGATGAAAGTCTAGATGTGGTATTTTCTTTTTCAGTTTGGCTCGGTATTGTCCAGAATCTCAGCCAAGGGTGATATATAGAGTTAAAGAGACAGACAGACAAACAGCAAGACAGAAAAACTCCTCATCACTCTTCTAGATCAACCAATATAATTCAGAGTGTTTCTCAGAATTAGGAAAGACTTTTGGAATGGAACTGCCAACACTTGGTGTCTCTGGGGCCAAAAAATTCATTGCAATATCTCCTAGGTGGGTTCAAGGTAATTTGGAAAATGAAATAATTCCAATCTCCTATCTCTCTAAAGAGAGCCAGTAAAAATTATGTCTGCGTATTAATTTGTTCTGCAGTTGATAGGAAAATGGGCTCTATGAAACGCCCCATCCCCTCTCAATCTTGATCTTGATCTTCCTCTCCTCATTCTCATTCTCTGCTCTGGGTTTTTCCACCTTGGTGCATTAAATATGAGTCAATGTATCATCTTGCCAAGGGAAGCTAAACAACATTATGTTTACAGGCTTTGGAACACCAGACCTTGCTTGATGAATTCTGATGCTGCCTTTCTGTTTTTCTCCATCTTCCCTTTTTAAATTTCTCCTCTTCCTTCAAATTCCTTTTACTTACATAAAATGAAGATAGCTCTTGAATTTATCCATAAAGTTACATGGTATTTATTCAATGACATTATCCATTTCAAACCCCTGCAGTTGTATCAATTTGTTCTAAAACACTTTAAGAAATTATTGCTCGGGACAGCCTTACCAGGCCACAGAGGAAGACAATGCAGACAGTCATGATGAGACCTGATAAGCTAGGGTTAGATGGAAGGGGAGGAAGACCTCCTCTATCAGTGAACTGGGAAAGGGGAGAGGAGAAGA
Organism: Meriones unguiculatus; assembly: GCF_030254825.1. Taxonomy (NCBI): domain Eukaryota; kingdom Metazoa; phylum Chordata; class Mammalia; order Rodentia; family Muridae; genus Meriones; species Meriones unguiculatus. Next base: position 84,849,047 of record NC_083351.1, read on the forward strand.
GGGCGAGATGCTGGGATTGGGAAGGGATGAGGGAGGGGGCTACAACTGAGATACAAAGTGAATAAACTGTAAGAAAGAAAAAAAAAGAAATCATTGTTTTTAGAGCATGGAATCTTATGTAAGAAGTGGGAAATATTACGATCTGGAGAGGACAGGAACCCCACAAGGAAAACAACAGAAACAGAAAATTTGAACACAGGGGTCTTCCCAAAGACTCATACCCCAACCAAGTACCAGGCATGGAGATGGCCTAAGGCCCCTGTGCAGATGTGGTCCATGGCAGTTTAGTGTCTAAGTGGGTTACATGGTGATGGGAGGAGGGACTGCCTCTGGCATAGTCTGGTTGGCCTGCTCTTTGATCACCTCCCCCTGAGGGGAGGGCAGCCTTACCGGGCCATGGAGGATGACAATTCGGCCACTCCTGATGTGATCTGGTGGACTGAGATCGGAGGGAAAGGGAGCAGGGCCTTCTCTATTGGTGGACATGGGGAGGGGCATGCATGAGGACAGGAGGGAGGGTGGGACAGGGAGGGGAGGAGGGAGAGACTTAGGGGGGGATGCAGGGTGGATAAAATGTAATTAATAAAAATAAAAATAAACTGAAAAAAAGAGATGTGCTTAAACACCAGCAAATCAATGGCTAACAGATCTTGTCAAACATAGTCTGAGGACCAAAGGTGGTACTAGGAGTCCGAAGTGAAGGGACACAGAGGAGTGTGGAGAATCCAGGCTGAGTGAGAATACTAGTTGGAATTGACTGGTAACATTCAATTATCAGTGGCCTTGGAATTATCAGTGGCCTTGGTTTTCCATTTTCCTCATGTAAATGCTCACTAGTGTCTAGATGGTTAAGTAACCCCTGCCAGCCCCCAATTTCTTTACAGATTTTCTGAACCAGAACAGAGGCTGAGCATTACTAATTAAGTTGTGGCATAGCACAGGCGCTTCCTTGGTGAGTATTCCTTAATATCAGGACTCAGGTATGTGCTTCTTTTTTTAGCATCTTCTGAGCCTTTCCTCTTTAATCCAGTGACTTCTCTGTGGACTCACCTTGGCTCCTCATTGTCACTGCTCAGTCCCATACTCTTCAACTTCTGTTTAATCTCTCCAGAAGTCTCTTTGTTTGTCTGTCCTAAAGTTTCTCACACAAATAATATGGCAACCACAGGATTATGTATCTGTCAAGTTTCACTTAAAAGTTTAACTCTTGATTAATGTCTGTTATTAAAGAAAAATTCTGGCTTTTGCTTCACTTTCTGTTGAGACAAGTTTCATGCTATAGCTCAGATTGACCTTGAGCTTGTTATCCTCTGCCCAGGTATTCTGGGTTTCCAATCCTGTACTGCTGTGTTCTGGCAGGAAGCAACTCTTGGTTACATTTCCATTGAAATATAAAGTATGCAAAAGATTAATTTTCAGTCAGGAAGTCTTTCCACCTCCAAGCACAGCACAGATTAAATAACAACACTTGTACAATTCAGTTAAATGGCATCTTGGCCCACATTTCGCTGTAATCTTTAAGTGTTAGCCCTTTAATGTAGAACTGGGTTTTGATGCTTTCTGTCAAATTAGAAGTTATGAGACACTGATTCTTTAGACAAGATGGCCAAGATTGCTGTCAAGTTTTTAATATAGTGAAGGTTTTTGTTTTTGTTTTGTTTGTTTGTTTGTTTTCAATATTCCAGTCAGGAGGGGTTAAAGTAGGACCATTTCCATTGATTGCTTTGAGATCTCGGTCTTTCTTTCTTTCTTTCTTTCTTTCCTTTTCTTTTCTTTTCTTTTCTTTTCTTTTCTTTTCTTTTCTTTTTTTTTTTTAACTGTGACTTATGGTTGGGAAAGTAAAGTCAAAACCAAGTCATGAATTAAGTTCAAGGACACCAAAGGAAGCTGCCAAGGTCATTAGTCAGATCCAATGGTTCATCAGAGCTGTCCTCAAGATACAAGTGCCTTAAAGATGTACAGCACATGGTACACTGTGTAAAAAGGCAAGTGTTTCAGGGCCCTTAGAGAATGATTTAAAAAAACACCCCATTTTACAGATCTTGAGAGATGTTGGTAATGATGGTAATTTAGGAAGTTACAAGAGAACGCAGACAAATACAAAGGAATAAGGCCACAGGTCATACCTGAGTATGACCGAGCCAGTCATATACAGGAGGTGAGGGAAAAAGAGTGTAACACTGGGCATGCATTCCCCAGACTATCTTTATAACTGTGGATAAAGCTTGTAAAACTTTCATGAAAATCTACTCTTTTCAGCTGTTGCTTTTAAATTGACTTTAATAAAATAATGTAGGTTATTTCACGTTTTCCCAACTAGCTCCACATGATGGCTATATATGGTTACTGTGTTGTGAATAAGTCACTGTGTTCAGCCAAAAACATTTCTGATATTAAAATTTTATTCCTGTTTCCTAAGAAAAAAATGTTCATAGCAAAAATAACATTGCATGAACTATAGAGAGCTTTTTGTACATGCCACAACATAATAACCAGAAGACCATTGCACTCCATAGACTGCTATGCCCATCAACAATGCCTGCAACAATGAGATAATTGTCACTATGAGCACTCAGGGACAAAAGGGATGAATCACTGAGCACAATATTGTCCCTAATAATAAGCACTGGGAATAAGGTAATGTGTTTTTCATTATCACACTATGGCATACATTGTGGGCTTACTTTCAGAGTTGCAATTAATGACCACAAAAAAAAACTCGGAGGGCTGACAGAAGTAATGAAATGTTTGTGAATTAATTTATTACGAAAACCTTGAGAAGCAGCCTTTACTAATTGCTCTACTGTGTGGCTTAGATCTTTACAGCGGATAGCTGACGCATTGATGTAATGCTGTCTTCAGCTCTCTGTGTGTTCTGTGTCCGTATTTTCAACCATTTGTAGATCTAAAGTATTCAGAAGACACAAATGTGTCTAAATGTAACACACAATTGTCTGAACAACAGAGTGTGTTTATACATTATAGTATAAGTAATGCATAGAAGACCTGAAGTATATGGAAGGCTATGTGTTAGTTATATGCAAATATTGTGCCATGTAATATAAGAGATTTAAACATCTGCAGATTTGGTTACCAAGTGAGACAAGTGATGAGGGAGTTGTTCTAAGGTGTCCTGAGTGTGTTGAGGGATGAGTGTGTTTTCCAGTGATTTAGAAATCTTAGAGGGCTCATGTACTGAGAAGGGCTCTATAGGTGTTCAGGCAGGGAGGCAAACAGCAAAGAGGTCAGAGTGAAAACTCAGTATAGATTGACTTTGTTAACCTGAATCAAGACTCCAGGGGTTCTGTTCTTAGGTGGTTTATTCACAACAAATTTAAATACAACGTAATTTTGAAAAAGTTTCCTGAAGCAATGCAATTCCTAGTGCACAAGGAGGTGTGATTACATTGAAACTTGTCTTAGCATGCATACCATTTCTCTAGATGAGTTCTAGAGATATGTTACCTGTACTAGCTTAAAGGCCAGTCTTGGTCACATAGATAGTGTAGAGGTCATTTGGACTTTAAGCCACCTTTGGCCCTGGATATGGGGACTTAAGGAAGAGTCTGGCTATACAGATAATATAAGGGTCATTTAGACTATTAGGTATCTCTGGACTTGGTTGTAGGAGCTTGATATGGCCTGACCCAACAAATAAAGCAGATCACCTAGTTATCAATCACTTCCAAAACTCAGCTTTCTAGGAATACAGGCTATGTATCTTTTTTGTTGAAAGAACAATCTTGGGTGCTTAATATTCTTAGGATCCCTGGGAATCTACAGACACAGGGGTTTCTGTGCTTCCAACAGTGTACTCTACATGACTGCTGTTGGTCAGGGGTAGAAGACAGCTTTAAAGAGAACACAGGTCAGCTGCCATTGATTCCTTATCAAATCTCCACTTTATGTGAGCAATATTTTAAGACTTTACTTCTTCATGAAGCTTTCCTTGTGCATGTGTGTGCGTACGTGTGTGTGTGTGTGTGTGTGTGTTGGCTCTTTTGTGATCTCTATATTTATGGTGCTCATTATTTGGCCCCTCTTCTTGGCAGTTATGCACCTACTGCTTGATATTAATGGACCTCTCCAAGAAGATCCTAAGTTCCTTGAGTCAGAGGCTGTGCATCTTAGTTTGTCTTTTTCTAATGCTTGTGGCACTGTATACATAGCAGGGAATTTTACAGACTGGGATGTAAATGATATAATTAAGGCATTCTCAAACTTATGAAATTTCCAAAAATTTTCAGTTGAAGTTGTACCCTTGCAGATATAACAGCACCAACATGGGATGGGTTCTTGTTTAACATTAAATAATTTCCAAAGAATCTAAGCACTTTGTTAGGAAGTACATTCTTTCCTCATATTCTTGCTTACTTTACCTGTTACCACCTCATTTCTACTGCTGAGGACATGGAGTGCTTGATGTATTTGCTGATGTTGTTGCATCATTGATGTTAATCAGCACACGCTTAAATGCTCATGAACTTAGATTTTGTTTTATGGTTTAGGATTCACTGTGAATTCACCTTCACTTGCTCCGATCAGAATAATTCTGTCTCTGCTCACAAAGAGCTTTGTCTCTGTCCCTTTTTATTGCATAGTACAATTAGACCTGTATAGCTTAGTGAATAGATATTTCCCTTGCCTACTATTATTGGGCCATTTGAGGGTGGGAAATCACATAATGATTGTTTGGCTTATCTACAGCACCTCACTCTTATTCACTGACTGCAGTGGGCACTTTGTGAATGCTAAATAGATTGTCTCACCCAGTTTAGTACAAAGAAATGAAAGACACAGGAATCTGTTCCTGAAAATTAAGTCTTTTTCGTGAAAATACAGCTCGGAACCTATTGCCCATTATTTAAAAGGGAAACATTACAGTGAATGTTAAACCCAAAACAATGAACCCATTCCTTTCTTTTTTGATACATTTAAAAATTTTATTTCATGTGTATGGCTGTTTTGCCAGTATGTATATATGTGCACCACATACATACTTGGTGCTTGCAGAGGTCAAAAGACAGCACCAGATCCAGTGAAACTATAATTACAAATGGTTGTGAACCACTTTGTGGGGACCGGGAATTCAACCCAGTCCCCAGAAAGAAGAGCAAGTACTCTAAATTGCTAAGCCATCTCTTCAGCACCTAGCCCATGTCCTAAAGTGAATCTGAACCACAGTGAACTATGTAAGTTAAAAAGGCATTATGTGAATCAGGAGAGCAGACATCACTTTCTGATCACTACACAGTGAAGAAGGTTGATGGTAATCACTCTGTGCAGTAATATGGTCAGTGTTTATAGCATTTGTAAATATTATGTTTACGGTAAAACATAGAAATGGGAACAGGAATAAATAGAGTTGCTAAGGAGAGAAATTAGTTATTAAAATAAAAATTAATACCTTGAAATAAACATCTTTTTATGTGCAGCATGACAAAAGTGGAGGAGAGAACTGGGAGAAGGATAAAGTTGTCACCTGTCAAGGTGAGTGCTGCTCCTACTCCATTCCATGGTTCTGGAGACGGTGGCTCTGATGTCTGGTGAGTGCCTATCTTCTGGTTCATGTATTGTGCCTCCCCACTTGGTCTTCATGTGGGATCATAGGCAAATGAGCTCCTCAAGATCCTTCATAAAAGTGACCTCTCTTGAACAAATCCCTCCCTGTGGTTAGTAAAGCTCTCACTGCAGAGAGAGTATTTTGTGTAATGTATGGATGCAGTACCTGTCAATAATAAATCTGATGGCTTACAGCTTAGGTAGAAAATAAGAGGTGGGGCATCTGATAGGGAGAAAGGTTTCTGGGATAGAGCCAGGGCATGAGATTCAGTGCAAGATGTGAGGAAGAAAGACATGGTACTTCAGCACAGATAACTGGCCATGTGGCCAAATGTAGATTAGAATAAATGAGTTATTTTAAGTTATGAGTCTAGAAGAGAAGAGCTTAGCTATAAGGCCAAGGTATTTGTAAGTATATTTTGAGTCTCATGAATCTTTATTCTGTCTGCTTGTGATTGGGAGGAAAAACCATCACCAATATATCACTGTGACAAAATACCTGACACAAACAACTTAAAAGAGGAGTGATTTACTTTGGCTCATGGTTTCAGAGAGATCAGTCCATGGTCTCTTGGCTCTTTGTTTCTGAGCCCATTTGATATTCTGTTAGAAGAACATCATGATGGGAGGAACATGTCAAAGGAAGGTGGCTCATTCCAGTGTGGACAAAACTGTGATATGGCCTGGATTGAGACACATACTCTTCAGAGTTACAACCCCAAGTGACCTATTTTCCCAAACTAAGGCCCACTTTGTAAAATTCTTATCATCTTGTGAAGTAGCAAAGCCATCTGGGAACCCACAGGAACCGTGGCGTAATTTCATACTCAAATAAAACACCTTCCCTAGCCATACCCCTTAGTGCTGCTGAACTTTTGACATATGAAATTGGGTCAGGTATATAAAAATCATGATGCTAACAAGATGAACAATTTCAGGCAAAACCAAAGAAACAATTGGAGAACTGTCATATTTTTAAGGCTACCATGAAAGCCTTAGAACAAAAGGTGTTCAATCTTCAGGGAAGATGGTCAGACATTGATGATGAAGACAGGTTAAATACAACCAACTTTACGTATTTTTTAAAAGAAAGTTTGTGTGTGTGTGTATGTGTGTATGGTGTGTGTGAGTGTGTGTATGGTGTGTGTTTGTGCACGTGGACACATGCACATGTGCACATGGGTATGGGTGAATGTGGAGAGGCCAAAGGTCAATGTCAGGTGTCTTTCTCATTTCTTCCACTGTATTTTTTGAGATAGCATCTCTTACTGAACCTGGAGCTTGCCAAGTTGGCTTGGTTGACTATCTAGAGAGCCGTTAGGATTCTCCTATCTCTGCTTCCCTAGCCAATGCACCCAGTTTCCTCCTTACATGCACTGTAGGGGATTAGAAGCAGGTCCTCATGTTCACACAGCAAACACTTTACTCACCGTTCTAAGATGTTTTGAAGCAAGATTGTCATATCTCCTCTATGTCCCCTTTTGTCTGTCCTTTCATCTCCATGAATCACTTTACCATGACTGTCTCTTAGGCTCCACTTTTAGCACCAGCAATAGTTGAGATACTTACTCCTCTTTCATGTGTCACATGATCATATCTATATATCTATATATCTATATCTATATCTATAGCTATATATGATGTGGTGAATCATATATATACATATATATGATGTGGTAAATAGTGTTGTATTGAGTTTGGATAAAGTCGGTATTGTTTTTTAATAATACTTTTATTAATTCTTTGAGAATTTCATATAATGTATTTTGATCATAATCACTTCTTCTTCCCCAACTCCTCCCAGATCTTTCCTCATCTCCCTCTCTACTCAATTTCATGCCAGCTTTAAAAAATCAGGTTCAATTTGTGTTTCCCAAGTATTCTGGGGTGTGGAGCCATTATCTGGAGTGTGGTTGATCTTCCAGGGGTAGCATTCTTAAAGATTTGCTCTCTCTTCAACAGTTATCAATTATCAACGGCTCGGTAGCAGTGGATGGAGCTTTGTGGCTGTATCTTCTCTCCATGCTGGGATATTGCCTGTCTTGAAGTTATGTAGGTCCTGTAAGTGCTGACACAACTGCTCTCAGTTCATATGTGCAACTTCCCTGCTGTGTTCAGAAAACACTGGTTCAGTGTAATCTTCTACTCACTGTAGCTTTTAGCAGTTTCTCTAACAAGATAAAATCTAATCAGTGACTGTTACTAGGACCAAGAACCTGTGTCTAGATAGATTATAGGCCCTATGGGAGAACCTATTACTATTTTTCTGCTACATAAATATGATATTAGGCTAACTCCTAATGCATTTCTCAACTAGCATCAAATATGTTTCGTTTTGTAGTAGATGGTAATTAATTAACACAGAGATATGCAATTGGGTCAGAATGCAAAGTCTGAGCCTCTGACCTAAATGCGATTTCCTTTATCATTGTTAACACAAAGGGACATTGCTTTGTTGCATTGAAAGACACATGTGTTTTATGAAATGTGTATATTAAGATTCTGCTTTAATGGTATATATTGTGTGGAATAAGAAAGCATTTTATACAATTTTGTTTTCCACAGTTTCAGTTACCAACCATCAGCCATGTTATGAAAATCTTAAATGAAAAGTTTCGGGAGTGAATAATTCAACAGTTTTAAATTATTTTCTGTTCTGGGGAGCATGATAGAATTTCACATCACATTGTCCCATCTGTCAGAGGATGTGAACCATCCCTTTATTCAGCATTTTCCAACTGTGTATGCCATCTACCTGTCAATCATTTGGTAGTCAAATGAGTAAGTAGGTTAACTTTTGTTCTGTCTCACAATACTTGTACAAAAGGTTTGGTACTATCTGCAGCTTTGGGGGCCTACCAGAGGTCTTGGGAGAGATTTATAACAGATGATAGAATACCAAGCATGGACTCAGCTTGCTTTGTCCCAATGCAATGGGGTATAAAAATTTCCAAGAGAATACACATCATGATAAAATTGTTCCAAATGAATGAAGTCATTAAGTTATTTGTTAGGTATATAGAATGTTTATATCATAGTCAGAATAATTGTGGAGGGTGTGTAAAGATCACCAAGGAGCCTGAATCAGACACAAGAGCTAGGTAGAGATTTCTGCAACAAGATAGTGATGTTCAGGTTCTCTTAAAAGAGCACTAGCTGCATCTGTTGGGAATCAGTGTGCCTACATTCTTGTCAAAGAGGAACTTCACTGTTAGGGATTTTCTGGCAGGAAGCAGGAGACTGCCAGTTTATTATGTTGGTGAGGTGGACTTTCAGTGGCAGGTGGTGACTTCACATTGAATCTTTTCCTCCCCAGTCTAGACCTCTGTAGCTCTCACAGATGAGGCTTTGTGCTGACAGAGAGAATCTTAAGGCTCCCTAGTTCTGAATGAACAGATGTCAATATGCAATATGAGATAATATTATCAAATTATAAATTCTAAAGCTAGCAAATATAAAATGCCACCAAGTTAGAAGATAATATTTTAACTGAGTGCTTGAAACAATAGTTATACCCATATTTTGGCCTGTATAGTTCTCAATCACCTTTTTATACCATGAGTTTATAGTAGTGACATTTTCTAAGATGAAAATAGAAAGTTATTTTTTTTCCTTAAAAAGCAATGAGAGTTTGGAAGCATGAGTTGCTTAACACACACATAAGTACAGATGAACATGCAATTCATAGCTTTTCTCTAGAATAGATCTTATAAACACAGAGATTCTAACACATGCTGGGCATGCACTTAACCACTGGATTGTATCTGCAGCCTTTGGATCTTGGAGCAGGGTCTCACTATGTAAACCAGACTAGCCCTGAATCCTACCTCTGCCTCTGGAGTGGAGGCAGTACAGGCAGACGTCGATGTACACTCTCACCTGGCTTAGGCTTTGCCATTTCTAGCACACATTTTAGGTAGCATGACACATTGGTAACTCTACATGCTGCATACTTAAGGATTTTCTCACAAAAGAGAATTGTCATTGTTACCAGACATTCTGAAATTTTACCATTTTGACAACTGGAAGAATATAGTCTACAGGCTATAGTTTTTCTCTCTTCAGTCACCCCCACCCAAACTCCATCATGCTAACTTCCAGTCAGTAAAACCCCTATAAACAACCTGATTATTATCATCACCATGGTCAGGTTAACTCTTTTTATTCTATAACAGAAAAGAGCTACTGTTGAAATTTTGTGTCATGCTTCCCTTTCCTTTGGAAACTAGTATGCCTGTGTGTTTATACTTTGTTCATTTTTATTTTTGAGTAATTTCCCATGGTCTGAATATGCTATTATTGTTTCTCTAATTGATAAACATTTGCTTATTTTTAGTATTAGACCACTAAAAAAAGCATCTAAGATATTTTATGTAGATATTTTTTGCTACAGTTGTTTATTTTCTAGAAGTATTAGGGTTGGTAGTGGTAAAACATAAGGTACCTGATTTTATTTATTTTCTTATTTTTTAAACCTAGCATATGGAGTAATGGGTTTCACTATGCTTTTATCATACCTGTACATTTGTGTATGTTTTTAACTGTACTGGACACTCCCGGGTAGTTCTATAATATGGTAATAGTATCTTCCACCAACCAGGATCAGAAGTTCAAGGTCAAGGTCATCCTTAGCTACTTAGGGAACTGGAGGCCAGCCTAGGATATATGAGCACTTGTCTCAAATGATAATAGCAATCATAATGATGATGATGATTATCAAACATTGCAGAATACATGATTATGTGAGCTATCTGCATGAAATTATAAATTATAAATTGCCAGTCAAGAAGAAATTGATTGAATGAGTTATGATACATGGAGACATTTGTACACTAACATCCAATTCTCAAAATGACAAAGCTTCAAACCCATATTTATTGACATGATATCTTGTTAAACTAAAGCCCATATCACAGCAGAATGTGGGTATAATACTAAAATGTCTTGGTACCTAAAACACTCAAGGAAATAAGCAGTAAAATGTCAACCTTAACTGAAATTATTCTGAATAGTTTGACTTTTTTCTTAATGTTTTCATATGTGTATATCCCAAGAGTAGCTACTATTTACATTTAGGACAAGTAGCTCTGGCTTTAGTCAAAGATATGTAGATTAAACCAGAGAGAAAGAGAAAGAGAGAGAGAAGGAGAAAGAAGGACAGATATTGTTTTGGACAATATAGTTTACATATATAAAAAGGATGGTAATTCGTAAAGCTGTTTTTTAATTAATTTATAACAATTTATTCACTTTGTATCCTAGCTATGGCCCCTCCCTCTTGCCCTCCCAATCCCACCCTCCCTCCCTCTTCTCTCATGCCCCTTCCCCAGTCCACTGATAGGAGATGTCTTCCTTCCCTTCTATCTGACCCCAGGCTATCATGTCTCATCAGGGCTGTCTGCATTGTCTTCCTCTGTGGCCTGGCAAGACTGCCCCCCCCCCCAATAGGGAGAAAAAGCCTACATGAGTTCTGGTGGAAGTGTGTGCATTAGAGCAGCTTTTATAGTAGACAGCTCTCTTATTATTATTGAGATATTTTAAAATATCACCTGGTTTTGGAGGTACGTGAATGAACTTAGGGAGTCCTTTGCTATTATTTGAGAATGATCAGAAATTTCATATAATTCACCTTAGATTTTGCCAAAGGATTGAAAAAAAACAACAACAAAGAATAATTTAAGCAGGCACTGAGCGAGTATTTCTGGATTCATCCTATGACAGGACAGATACATATGTTTTCCAAATTATATATCATAAATGTGATCACTTATTGTAAAAATTAGTATGTTTAAAGTAAATTTTGGTTGACAATATCACACACATCTGTATTTATCTCAGTACTGTTCATAGTAGCTCCATTACAGAATCAAATTAACACAGGTGCCCAATAACAGGGATGGGTTAAGAAAATAGGGTAGATAATGTTCACAACAGAATGTGTTACTCTCTGGAAAATGGATGTGCCTGGAGGCAACTGTATTAAGTAGTAAGCAAATCAAGTCAGTTGCAGAAAGACAAATATTATGTTTATTGTATAAATCTTAGATTTTGTATAAATACATAAAATCATGTATGTATAATATACCTTGAAAGTAGAAGCAAAACCTTTAGAAGAGCAGAGGGGCCTAAAGGAGGGGACATGGGAAGAAAGGGGACAGTAGGAGATTATGGGAGAGATATGCTGGACATTTAATACATGTTTTGGTAAGAATTTCCTTGTGTAACATAATATTTTGTACAATGAATACAGACAATAAATATTTAAAAATTAATTGTTGATTAAGGATTTAGCTCCATGAAAGAGTGCTTGCTTGGCATCTATATCAAAACAGCTATAGCTAGATTTTATTTTTATGTGTGTAAATGTTTTGCTTGCATTTGTATATATGCACTGTGTGCATGCTGGTACCCACAGAAGTGAGAGATTGCATTAGATTCCCTGGGACTAAAGTGACAGTTTAGAACAGCCATATTGGTTTCAGGAACCAAACCCAGCTCCTCTACAAAAGGAAAAGTGCTCTTAACTCTCTTAACTACTGAACCATGGCTTTAGCCACAGATCTCATTCATTCATTCATTCATTCACTTATTTATTTGTGTATGTGTGTGCACAAGTAAGTATGTGTGCATTGTATGCATGTGCACATGTGAGTAAAATGCCACTGGAGGATGGCAGGGAGCATCAGAACCCTTGCAGATGAAGTTTAATGGAGCTGTGAGTATCTAGTGATGGGGGCTGGGAACCCAACTTGAGTGGCTGTTAACTGCTGTGTCATGTCACATTTACTTTTAATTTATAACCTGGAATTCTTATTTGAATGCAAGTCTTTTATGAGTTTGCTACTCTACGCTGATATTCTAGGAGACTAATGTATTCAGTATGCAAAGATTAAACCAAGCTGATAAACATGAAAGAGAATTTTAAAATTCAGTCCTTTTGCATTATTTACTTAGCTGACCCTTTGTAAAGTCACAGCTAGGCCCATTTCTTGGTGACACTTTGATATTGCCATGTAATTTTTCTTTGAACATTTACAGTTATTAACACATCTTCAAGAGGAATTACCTAGTGACCTTTCTATAACATGCTGAGAATATTAAAAAAAAAAAAACGCTTTTACAAAAGAGATAAAGGGACTCATTTCTAAAAATTTTTTTTCTACCTAATGTTTTAAAGTTTCAATTGTTTCAAAGTTTTCAATTGCTTCAAATGATTGTTCTCTCTTCAAGAGCCCATTTGAGTTAAATGAAAAATAAAGGAGCTGGGCTTTTTTTGGAGTCAAATTCTGGTTTATAGACGATGGAAATGGCAACTCAAATGGAATAGGTAATCACTCCAGGATAACAGGATAGGCTTTCCTTCTGCAGAACTCTTCCTGCAGAGATGTTTGTAAAAACACTTTAAAAGTACTAGTAAATAATACAGGGCTCTTTGCTCTACAGAGCTGAGTTATAGACTTTCATTTGGTCAATATGTTACAATTCTTCCAAAATCTTTAGTAATTTAACCAACCTAAAAATTTGCCTTGGTGATCAAGTAAATAGAAGCTGCTTGTTGAGAAATAGTGATTTAGACTTGGTGTGAGTCACAAACGTCATTCAATGAAAATTGATAGTATTCAAGTATACTTCACAAGATTAATGGAAAAAACTGAAAAATGGCTTTATAAAGCATTGAAAAAAAGAGCACCAAGAAAAAATCCAAAGAACACATAGGGTGCTCTGCATGTAACTTTAGTTGTCAGAGAATAGACGGTCTCTCCTAGCCAAGGTTTTCAGTCTCAGTCATTAAAATCAGGGAGTTTTTGTCACTAGTCATAGTTTAAAATTGATAAAGCAGTGCCAAAAAATGGAATATGTGAGCACACAGATGTAAAGAGCATAGCAATTACATCTGTAAAATTATTCAACAGTATTTACTAAAATTAAATGTATATGCATACTATTACCCATATATCAGGCTATTCTTAGATATGTGACCATGAGAAGTGAATATATAGCCACAATGGCTCATGTGGAACCAGGTTTATGCTAATGATACTATCATGCACCAGCTGGAAACCCCTCTCAGCTCTCCATCATTACAGATAGATAAATACGGGATGGAGTATTCATGTAATGGAATATTAATTCAGAAAAATAATAATAAGCTACAGCTACATAAGACAACATGGAATTCTCTTTCTATATATATGTGTATATATTTGTTTTGTACATATATATATGTACATTATCTATATATACATATATATGTACAAAACAAAATTTGAATTTCTTAGACTGGCCAGTAAAAGAAGATGGAAGCAACAAAACAAGCTATATGGATATATGTTCATGAAGTTCAAGAATATGTTAACTAAGCTGTAGATTTTGAAATCAGAAAAATAATTTTCTGTAAGGGAAATGGAACATGTGATGACCTGGGCTTTAGGAATGTTTTGTATTGACTGCATAAGGTTGCCCTGAGATGTATAACTGTGTATGTTATACATATACTGTATATGTATGCAGTATGTGTTATACCACAATGAAACAGTATCTGGATGCTCCTAATAAAACCAACATTCATAAAGTCATAAAGTCAACATTTTCTCAATTTCTTAACTTGCAGTTTAGTTAAAAAGTAATTGTATTATGCAACAGATATTACTGAGGAGACTGAAAGGCTCAAAAGCAAAAATCTCTTGTTGCCACTGTATTTTCTGTCTCTTAAAATTCACATTACTTAGAGCTATTCATGCTGTATTACCCACCTCTTTCTACAAGGCATTAATTACAGTCAGAAAGAATAAAAACCTTTCTTGCAGAGATGCTTTTTCATTCGGTTGACTATCACCTATGAGCGTGTCTACGCACATGTCACTCAGGTGCCGTGTCAGTGCTTTGTCTGTGCAACCAGGTGCTTACTTCTACAAAGAAATGCTGTGCATTGAGCCAGTGCCATTTAAAATAATTTCCAGTTGCATTAGAAATGAATGATATGTTTTATCTGACATGTAAATCAAAGCAAAAACAAAACCAATGGACTATCAAGCAAAAATAGGAAAGCAAAGTTATTTTGTAAAGTAAACATGATACATGTAGTACCAAGGCCTGCCAACTTAAATAGGGATTTTCTCACACAGACCCACCATCACTGGCCTGGCCTGGGGTGCTTTCTTTATGGTGAACTATGGGCAATGATGCTAAGGGATTTTCATGTCCTGCTGGAGGAGCACACAGAATAAGTCATAAAGCAGAAACTTTGGAATCATATTAGAAGATACAAAGCACTTTCTGTTAAAGTCAAGCAAGGGTCTTATAATCCACTAACCCAGGGCACAATTATGCAACCGTGAATGAAACACTCAGAGGATTCTCAGGGATGTGAAATCTGAAGTCTGGGTAATACGGTTCCCAGTGACCAAAGATGTGCTTTTAGTTCCGAGGAAATCAGAACATCTGTCACACAGCCTGCTTCACCACTTTCCTTTTGAGGCTGGCCAGACAGCATGGCTTCTGTGGGTTTTAACTTCTCTACCAAT
Source organism: Meriones unguiculatus (assembly GCF_030254825.1). Classification (NCBI taxonomy): domain Eukaryota; kingdom Metazoa; phylum Chordata; class Mammalia; order Rodentia; family Muridae; genus Meriones; species Meriones unguiculatus. The sequence goes on from NC_083351.1 coordinate 84,864,133, forward strand.
TTAAAGAAAGGAAAAGCAGGGTTTCTAGGTAAATTGTTAAGCAGATTGAACACATACACCTCTAAACTATTGAGTATGTGCAGAGTGATAAAAGCCTGGATTCAAAAGAAGAAAGTGGGAGCCCAAAAGTTGCTAGAAAATATATGGAGAAAAAGAACCAGACAAATGAGTGCTTTTTGATTTATCAAAGCAGTTAGGTAACACCTAAATGGACAAGTAGACATCACATCAGGCCTGGTACTATCAGTTCAAGCAAGATGGAGGTGAATGGTGGAGGCAACAAGAAGAGAACGTTTAGAGTTCTTTAAGCAACAGTAAGATCTTTTCAGTCTATTTAAAGAAGCCATATAGCAAGTCAGATATTCCTCTTCCATCTTGGAAGGAGGTAGGTAGTTTTTTGTGTGCAAGAAAAAAATATTTTTCCAACCAGAGGACTTGCAAATTTGGAACAGCAAGAACACTAAGGGGTTGAAAGAAAGTGCTAAACCCCAGGAGATTAATAAAACCTACAAAATGGGTCTTCAGTCCCACATGTCATACTCTATTCCCAAATATGGGTTATCAAGGGTATGGCTTTTTGCTTGTCTTCAGGCAACAAGCAGAAAAAGTCAGAAGCTATTGTTATTCCAGTAGACTTCCATCTCTCCCCAAACAACTAGATTCCTTTTAAGTCGCAGAGAAGCAATTGTTAAATTTTCAGTGTACTAGACTTGAGAAAAATATTTCAACAAAAAAGAAACTAAAAAGCAAACAACAAAATAAAATGCAAAGAAAATGATAGAATGTTTTTTTAACCAAACAGAAAATTATAGTTATGTATAAACTAGAGAAAACATTGTTTCCAACAATTAAAGGAATAATATTGTAAAAAGACTTTCAGAAAAAGAAAGAGCTCTTAGGAGGAAATGCATACAACAATAGAGAATTCAGAGATCAGTGGAAGAATTGAGTTTAAGTGGATCATATCTTCCCTAAAGTAGTTCAAAGAGATAAAATGGTAAGACAGAGAAAATTGAACTAGAGGCAGACAAGCAGGTACAACATATGACTAAGAGAATTAAAAATGTAATAAATGGTAGTAGTTGGATGTGATTACCAAAAACATTCAAGGACACATGGTATCTTTACTGCAATGAATATGAAATGACTTTGATTATCACGAGGGAAAGTCAATCTAATAGAAGGATTGCACAGCACTTTGACAGTGGACTTTGCAACTGCACTTTGGAAACTAGAAGATAATAGAACAATGGCTTCAAAATGCTGAGGTGAAATTTTTTCTCACTTGGAAAATTAATATCTAGAAAAGTTAATGGAAATGTGTAAGGAATTCATCTTCAGGTAGGCAATAGCTCAAAAACTCTACTGCTTTCATATTCTTTCTCATCAAATGAACAGAATGACAAGAATAAATCAACTAAAAGGAAGCCATATGTAAAATGCATTGATATGTTGTCATGTGCAACTCAAGCTCACTTAGAAAGTGACTCTGCAAGTGGACTAACTCCCTACCCCATTTCAGACTCAGATATCTTTCTTTCAGTGTCCTCTAAGGTCCCTTGTTCAGGAGCCTTGCTGGCCTCCTAGCCCTGTTACACAGAGACAGAGAAACAGCCAACAGGTACAGTTATTAAAAAACATGGTGTCTTTGGGAACAGCTGGAAGGTGAACCACTTTCAACACAGGTTTCAATTATTTGTGTCACAATATAAAAATGCTTTGCAGTGGGAAGCTAGAAGCTCAACCACAACGAGGCTGCTCTGCCCTGCCTGGAAATTTCAATCAGGAACTTTGGCATAACTGCTTCTTTTCCAGTTCATTTCTCTAAATGTTGTAAGCCACCATTTCATGGTATTACTGTTGTTTACCCTCACTACCAGGTTACTCAAGTTGTCTCTGCTGGATGTTTTAAGCACCTACTTTGATGATGGCTTTTTTCCTGTCTATCTGCTAAACACTGTTTGTTCTTTCACTTTTTTGTGCTACATGCTTAATAACCTTACTCATTGGAAACTCAAAGTACAGCCCATTCTTCAGGGAAAACACCAAGCACCATACATCCTTAAAACAAATGGCTCAGCAAAGGAGAAATAAAAGCTAACTTATAAAGGAAAGAAATCTGAAAGATGTTTAGCAAGAGAAGAAAGAAATCCACTCTCAGGTGGGACATGTTGCAAAAGAAGGAGAGCTGACACATTTGATTCATAATCACAAAAGCCTTCCAGGAATCCAAATGTGGCCTCAGTCTGTACAGAGGTACGCAAGGACTCACTGAGACTGCTCCGTGTGCCCAGCTGAGCCTAGCAAAACCACAGAACCAAGAAGAGCAAATTTGATTGATTATTGCTTTAAGTTTCTATATTTAGAGGTAGGAGTTACAAAGCAATGGGTGAGCCAAAGAATTACTGAAAAATCAGATACAAGTAAATAAATAGATTTATATGCAAATTAGTTTTAAAACATAATTATAAATATGAAAAGAAAAGAAAAAAAAACAATTCAAAGACATAAAAGTGGTAGCTTCCTAAGAATAAGATTGAGAAAGCAATGATGGGTATGGAAGGAACTGTGATCTTAGCTCTAAGCTTATATTATTTAAATTTTAAAGCTATACACTGGAAGCAACAATGCCTCAAAAAGTTATCCCAATATGATGTTAAGAAACTTACTTCCTTTTTTTCACTTTTTAAAAATTTATTTATACTTTATAGATTACAGTTTATGCACTTTGTATCCTCACTGAAACTTACTTCTTAAATAAGAATATATTGACCCAAAATCGCTTATTGGTCATCCTCAGACAGACAACTAGAGCACTTGAGTCTATTGCATCTTGAAGGTTCCATGGATCATTCTACAACGACATTTAGGACAGTGATTGGTACACAGTGCCAATCACTGTGAACTTCCTCCAGAAAAAAAGTTCTTCAGGTCTCCCTGTTGTAGGGGTTTTTAATATTTACTATTGATTTATCTTCTGATAAAGCTTGCTGCTAATCTTAAACAGCTGTATAACCAAATCACCACACAGAGACTGGGTTTTTATTTAACCTAGAACCACAATGCTGGTCAATATTTACTCCCTCCTAAACCTCCAAGCCCTCAGTTTCCTAACATTTAGATTTCCCCATTTATACTTGCTTTTTGTGAAATCTTAGGTCTGGTTCATGCTCCATGTCCTCCAAGATCTTCCAGCTCTCTCTCCTCGATCTCCTCTTGCCCCTTCTCCTCCCACTCATCTCCTGCCTTCTGGCTCCTCCCTTCTTTCCTGTCCTCTGGCTCCTCCCTGCTCAACATTGTGTCTAGTTGCTTAATTTTGTCCTGTTTACACAAGAGTTGAGACAGGATGCTTAGAATGAGTATCACAATGCAATATCCAGATTGAAACCAGAGAGTTGGGGATGGGGTGGGGAGAAATCAGTATTTGAATGAACAAGGATAAGGTGTATACATTAAAAAACAAAAACAAAAAACATTATACCAACATCTCCCATTTGAAAGTTGGTCATAAATAGCAGGCCTGTGTTTTCTCTGACCTTTATCATGAATGGATTATGTAATCTTGGGCAATTATTCAAGTAGTTTTTCTAAGCCTCCATTCTTCAATCAAAAGTTGGTAATCTCACCAAGTAATCCACTTAAAAAATGGGGAACAGAGCTAAACAGAGAATTCTTGTCAGAGGAATATCGAATGGCAGAGAAACACTTAAAGAAATGCTCAACGTCATTAGCCATTAGGGAAATGCAAATCAAAACGACCCTGAGATTTCACCTCACACCCATCAGAATGGCCAAGATGAAAAACTCAAGTGACAACACATGCTGGAGAGGCTGTGGAGAAAGGGGAATCCTCCTCCACTGCTGGTGGGAATGTAAACTCTGGAAAACAATCTGGCGCTTTCTCAAGACCCAGCCATACCACTCCTAGGCATATACCCAAAAGAGGCTCAAGTACACAATAAGGACATTTGCTCAACCATGTTTGTAGCAGCTTTATTTGTAATAGCCAGAAGCTGGAAACAGCCCAGATGCCCCTCAACTGAAGAATGGATGCAGAAATTGTGGTACAACTATACAATGGAATATTACTCAGCAATGAAAAATAAGGAAATCATGAAATTTGCAGGTAAACGGTGGGACCTAGAAAAGATCATCCTGAGTGAGTTGTCCCAGAAGCAGAAAGACGCACACGGTATATACTCACTCATATAGACATAACATAGTATACACCTACTAAAAACTGTACATCTAAAGAAACTAAGCAAGAGAGGGGACCCTGACTAAAATGCTCAATCCCCATCCTGAAAGGCAAAGAGGATGGACATCAGAAGATGAAGAAAACAGGAAACAACCTAGGAACCTGCCACAGAGGACCTCTGAAAGCCTCTGCCCTGCAGACAATCAAAGCAGACGGTGAGACTTATGGCTAACTGTTGGGCAGAGTGCATGGAATCTTATGTAAGAAGTGGGAAATAGTAAGAGCTGGAGAGGAGGGGAACCCCACAAGGAGAGCAGCAGAACCAGAAAACTTGAACACAGGGAACTTCCCAGAGACTCATACTCCAACCAAGGGCTATTCATGGAGATAACCTAGAACCCCTGCACAGATGTAGCACATGATAGTTCAGTGTCCAAGTGGGTTACATAGTAAAGGGAAGAGGGACTGCCTCTGACATAATCTGATTGGCCTGCTCTTTGATCACCTCCCCTTGAGGGGGGAACAGCCTTACCAGGCCACAGAAGATGACAATGCAGCCACTCCTGAGGTGATCTGATAGACTAAGATCAGAAGGAAGGAGAGGAGGACCGCCGGTATCAGTGGACTTGGGGAGGGGCATGCATGAGGAAGGGGAAGGGAGGGTGGGATTGGGAGGGGAGAACGGAGGGGCTTATGGGGGAATACAAAATGAATAAAGTGTAATTAATAGTAAAAAAAAATTTGGTAATCTCAACTCAATGGTGTTTGTAAAAAAAAGAAAAAAAATGTTAGAACGATTAGGTGCTTTGCTTCCTCTCTGGTGTAAAGGATTGTTTGCAATTGTAACCGGCAGGATAATCAAACCCATTGAAATGAATTTAATTTTAAAAAACCATAGCATCCCCAATTCTGGGTTTCCTTTAGTCTTTGTAGGTCACAAACACAATTGTGGAAATGCTCTGCCTTTTGTCATTTTGATTTCTGCTTTTGGGTTTGTTTGGCTTTGTGTGTGTGTGTGTGTGTGTGTGTGTGTAGTGTAGTGTAGTTTAGTGCAGAGTAGTGTAGTGTTCCTTTTCCAGAGTGACCTCATTTGCCAGCTTCAGAATGTCTGATTTGGTTTTCATTTTGTGTAACATTTGCTAAGTTTATTAGTCCCCTGAGGCTCCCTATACAGAAGTTGTGGAAAGAGGGAGACTGCTTACAAATGCCATTATTATGGCAATTATTCACTAAAGCAGAATGCTATGGTTTTTTTTTCTTCTTTCTTTTCATTTGCTTTTTTCCCACTAGTGGACTCAATGATTGCTATGAGGAGGAAAAAGGGAAGAGTGGAGACCCTCAGCTTATTGGCCAGTGAATGGTTTGTCCTGGAATATTCTAGCCATGCTGAAGAGATGAGTGACTGTCTTAGTCAGTGTTCTACTGCTGTGAAGAAATACCATGACCATGACAACTGTTACAAAAGAAAGCATTTATTTGGGGTTTTCTCACAGTTTGAGAGGTTTAGTTCATTGTCATTGTCATAGTGGCACACAGACAGGCATGGTGCTGGAAAAGTTGTTGAGAGTTCTATATCTTGGAATGGACTTTTGAAACTTCAAAGCTCACCCCCAGGAGACACACTTCCTCCAACAAGGCCACATCTCCTATTTCTTTCAAACATTGCCACTCCCTGGTCACCAAGTATTCAAATCTAGGCGCTTATGGAAGCCATTCTCATTCAAGCCACCACTTAAGTGTGAGCAGATTAGTCCCACTCCTTTGTCATACACCTAAAGGAGATGGAGTCTGTCTGATAGAGCACACAAGAATAGCTAACAGTGGATTCAAGCATTCCAACAGCAACCAGTTCAGGTCAATCCAATATAACCCCAAATTTGGAAAATAACAAGCCCTTTCTCCTTTTGCCACACTTCTATCCCAATCGGGGAGCCATGGGTAGCTTTAGAATCTGTTCTCTTCTTTGCTTCCTTATCGGAGGACATACCAGGTGGAACTTCTACCTGCTATGATTTTTTGTTTGTTTGTTTGTTTGACTTTTAGGTCCTGAAAAATTCTTGTTTTTCCCCTCAAGGCTCAGAGTACCACATGAACCTATGGGATTCCATAAGAAAACTTAGCTATTTTCTTTCGGTCTATTTACATCTCAATTTAACTCAATGTCCCTGGGCCATTTAGTCATAAATGTTGGGTTGACATGTCCATTTTGCCCTGCACATTGATCTCACTGAAATGCCTATATCTCTGCAGCACTGAGACCTCTCATTTTTCATAACAGAATATCAGTAAATGTTTGCGGACTGACATGAAAAGATAGCAATGACTGTTACATACCTAGGATTTTGCTGTAATAACAAGTGTTGAACTTCTAGAAGGTTCTTTTCTTAGCTGCTGATAAATCATGAAAAGTTATTGAGTGTGGATATTGGGAATGGTCGGAACATGGGGGTCGTGGTGATGAATCTGACATTTAAGAACTTTCAGAGCTCTGGCTCATGATAAAAGCAGGGAGAGTGAGGTGGGAGGAGGCCAGCCAGAGAATAATCACAGTCCCCACTACTACTGTTGAGACTGTGTATGTATTTCTGCTCTCATGTGTGTGCAAGTGCACAAGCATGTGTGTGCAAGTGTGGTCAGAGGGGAGAAGTTAGTGTCCAGTATCTTCTTCAATTGATGTATTTCTTATTTTCTAAGACCCTGCACGTGTAGCTCATTGACTGTGCAAGACTGTAACACCCACGGGCCCTCCTGTTTCTGCTTCCCCAGCAGTGGATTACTGATGTGCACATCTCATCCTGCTTTTACTTGTGTTCTGGGGGTTAAACTCAGATGCTCACACTTGCACAGTAAGCACTTTGTCAACTGCAGTATCTCCCAGCCCCTGTTGAGATTGTTATACACCTTGTTTCAATCACAGTCTGACATATTGGATGGTACTGTAGATGGAAGGGCTTGGGACAGCCTATAGACAAGCTTTCTCTCTCTGGAAGAAAACCTGTACAATATAACTACATCTAGCTAGGGGGTGCACATCCCTGAATGGGACATCCAAATTGTACCTGTCTCCTCTAGGCTTAGGGATCTTCATGGAAAAAAGGAATGAAAGGATTCTAAGAGCCAGAGGTGGCAGAAAATTTCAGTGAATCCCAGCAGCTGAACATAAGAACTCACAGCAATTTATGACAGCATTCACAAGACCAGTGTAACACTTAAGACAGACAAAACTCCAGTAAGGGGAGTGAAGAGTATGCACAAAATCCTATCGTTATCTGAGAAGCTATTGGAATTTGATTTCTATGGGGACAGAGAAAGCCAGTTTTTTACACAGTGTGACCCCCAATTTCCTATTTTTAAAACAGGTCTAAACAGCTTCAGTGTGGGGAGAGTTTACAACACTGAAGATGATAAGTCTTGTCATGATTGTGTCCACATTTCATTTCTAGCCTTGTCTCAGTTTTCCTCCCTTTAAATGAAGAAAAAAATAGCATCTAAATGGCTATGAACATTAAGTGAGTGACGGCACATAAAATTTTTTCTGAGATGCCTGACACAAGACCTTAGCAAATGTCATGTAATATTCTCATTAGTGATCATGGGAAGGCAGCAGCACATAGTAAAAGCCTTTTTCCTGTGCTAGCTCCTTCCTCTGCAGAGTAGGCAAATTATTTTTTTTTAAAGAAAATTTATGTCAGAGGCAGTCCCTCTTCACATTACTATGTAACCCAATTGGACTCTGAACTGCTCTGGGCTACATCTGTGCAGGGGTTCTGGGTTATCTCCATGAATAGTCCTTGGTTGGAATATGAGTCTCTGGGAAGTTCCCTGTGTTCAAATTTTCTTGTTCTGTTGCTCTCCTTGTGGAGACCCTGTCCTCTCCAGCTCTTACTATTTCCCAGTTCTTACCTAAAATTCCCTTCACTCTGCCCAACAGTTGCCCATCAGGCTCAGCATCTGCTTTGATAGTCTGAAGGGCAGAGGCTTTCAGAGGCCCTCTGTGGTAGGTTCCTAGGTTGTTTCCTGTTTTCTTCTTCTTCTGATGTCCATCCTCTTTGCTTTTCCGGATGGGGATTGGACATTTTAGTTAGGGTCCGCTCTCTTGCTTAGTTTCTTTAGATGCACAGGTTTTAGTGGGTTTGTTCTATGTTGTATGTCTATATGAGTGAGTATATACCATGTGTGTCTTTTTGCTTCTGGGACAACTCACTTAGGATGATCCTTTCCAGATCTCACCATTTACCTGCAAATTTCATGATTTCCTTATTTTTCATTGTTGAGTAATATTCCATTGTGTAGATGTACCACAATTTCTCCCCAAGCATGGTTGGATACCATAAAAAGCTAAAATGATACGCTCAGGATGCGAGGCTAAGCACTGCACTCAGGGTCAGCCGCTTTGGACCCAGAGAAGAGCATGTCTGATTGCATGCGGGTTGATGCCCCAGGTCCCGCCTCTGAGAAAAAGGTATCGGACGGTCTGATGCTCTTTGGGTGGATGACACCTAAATGAACATCTGTACAAAGTCCCAATTTATTTCTAATATCAGAGATCAGACCTCTACTCGAGGATTGTTCAAGGTTCCTGAATAAATTGCATTGAAAAAAATAAATAAATAAATAAGCAAGACTCAAAAAAAAAAAAAAAAGAAAATTTAGTGAAATTATTGTATGAAATCAAGACTTATTTCTCCCCCTCTCTTCCTTCTTTGCCTCTCTTTTTGTTGTTTCCTTTCCTACCTCTCCTGCCTCCCCTCCTTTAGTCTCTGCTTCCATTCCTTTTTTATTCTTGGTGTTTGAGATTGCATAGGCTCTGGCCCTTTTGAAAACCATGTTGGGCTTTTCCCACTTTGGGCACTGTGCCTCTATGTTGGTACATTTCCTGTGCAGCTTAAGGGTAAAAATGTAGGGAATGTTCTGTGTTGAAGAGGGTCAGTTCCAGGAACTCTGGGTGCTGCTGTCTGTGACAGTGACTGAGGGTAAATCAGGACTATACCTTTGCTCTAGTGTCTGGGAAACAAACACACTGGAGCTGATAAAACATGATTTACTAAAACTAGAATGATGAGTTTTGAAGCTACATTGAGTAAGGATGCGGCAGGGATAGCTGGGTCCTGGAGGCACCCGGAAGAGAAGAGCTGTTGTGTCCAGCTCATCAGGCATCTCTGCCTTTACCAGCTAGCTCTGAGATACTGAGTGCACGACAGTGGGAGAGTAGCCTGTGGCTATGGAGCTCAGGTGGATTCTCATCCTTATCTAAACCCAGATGAACTCTTCTCCCCTGGAGCCGGTGGGATGCCAAAAAAGACTCCTCATTTGTGGTAAGGGTGGGATACAAAGCTCGGGGGATTTGCAGCAGGGTTTTGCAGCTTCAATCTCGATGGTTTAGATCCAGGCAAGCAGCAAGGATATCATAGGAAGATATAGCAGCTGTTCAGTGATGCATGACATGAATGTGAACCACAGCTGTGTTCCATTAATAGGCTTATTAGTTCCATTAATTGCCCTTCGGTCTTTCTTCAGTGTGTGTGGTGCTTACATGTTTATGTGTTTGTGTAGGTGCATACATATGTTCATGTGTGTGTAGTCTAGAGGTCAATATCAGAGGCTATAATTTCTAGAGTGTTTCTCCCATAATCTGGAATTCATACATCTGTCTAGATTATTTTACCTGGCCAGAGAGTTTCTATTTCTCAGCCTCCTCGGTGCTGGTTACAGGCAAACTGTAACAGGCAAACACAACCATATTTGGGTTTCAAAAAATATAGATAGGTTGATTGATTGATTGATTGTGTGTGTGTGTGTGTGTGTGTGCCATGATGTATGTGGAACTCAGAGGACTTTTTGTGAGCTGCTTCTCCCCCTCTACTTTGTTGAGGAAGGGTCTTTCTTGCTGCTTCTCATACTTTGAATGAATACTCCAGAGCATTTGACCCACAGATTCCAGGAACTTCTACTGCATCTATCTCCTATCTTGTCATAAAAGTCCCTGGATTACAGATATTCACAGATGTTTACCACTGCATCTGACTTTTTCAGTGTAGGTTCCAGGGGTCAAGCTCAGATAACCAGGCTTGAAAAGGAAGTATTTTTTATGTAAGGAACTTTCTATCTGTCCTTTATTTAAAAATCTCAAGTGCATTGTATATATTGGATATTAGTCCTCTGTCAGATAAAGGGTTAGTGAAGATTCTTTCCCAATCTGTAGGCAGTCCTTTTGTTTTAATGACTGTGTCCTTTGCTTTACAGAAGCTTTTCAGTTTCATGAGGTCCCATTTATTGATTGTTGCTCTTAGAGCCTGTGCTGTTGGTGTTCTGTTCAGGAAGTTGTCTCCTGTGCCAATGAGTTCTAGGCTGTTCCCCACTTTTTCTTCTAACAGATTTAGAGTATCTGGTTTTATGCTGAGGTCTTTGATCCACTTGGACTTTAGTTTTGTTCAGGGTGATAAATATGGATCTATTTTCATTTTTCTGCATGTAGACATCCAATTGGACCAGCACCATTTGTAGTAGATGCTGTCTTTTTTCCATTGAATGGTTTTGGCTTCTTTGTCAAAAATCAAGTATTCATAGGTGTGTGGGTTTATTTCTGGGTCTTCTATGCAGTTCCATTGATCCTCCTTTCTGTTTTTATGCCAATGCCATGCAGGTTTTATTACTATTGCTCTGTAGTACAACTTGAGATTGGGGATGGAGATACCTCCAGATGATCTGTTGTTGTACAGGATCATTTTGGAGACTCGGGGTTTTTTTTTTTGTTTCTCCATATGAAGCTGAGAATCTTTTTTTCAAGGTCTGTAAAGAATTGAGTTGGTATTTTGATGGGAATTCCATTGAATCTGTAGATTGCTTTTGGCAGGATGGCCATTTTCACAATATTAATCCTACCAATCCATGAGCACGGGAGATACAAAGAACTAAAGAAGCTGAAAAGCAGCAAACCAAGTAATCCAATTAAAAAATGGGGAACAGAGCTAAACAGAATTCTCAACAGAGGAATATCGAATGGCAGAGAAACACTTAAAGAAATGCTCAACCTCATTAGCCATCAGGGAAATGCAAATCAAAACGACCTTGAGATATCACCTTACACCCATCAGAATGGCCAAGATGAAAAACTCAAGCGACAACACATGCTGGAGAGGTTGTGGAGAAAGGGGAACCCTCCTCCACTGCTGGTGGGAATGTAAACTGGTACAACCACTCTGGAAAGCTATCTGGCACTTTCTAAGACAATTAGGAATAGTGCTTTCTCAAGACCCAGCTATACCACTGCTAGGTATATACCCAAAGTTTGCTCAAGTACACAAAAGGGATACTTGCTCAACCATGTTTATAGCAGCTCTATTTGTAACAGCCAGAACCTGGAAACAACCCAGATGTCCATCAACAGAAGAATGGGTACAGAAATTGTGGTATTTCTACACAATGGAATGCTACTCAGCAATCAAAAAGGAGGAAATCATGAAATTTGCAGGCAAATGGTGGGATCTAGAAAAGATCATTCAGAGTGAAATATCTCAGAAGGAGAAAGACAAACACGGTATATACTCACTTATATAGACCTATAAGATATGATAAATAAACATAATGAAATCTATACACCTAAAAAAGATAATCAAGAGAGCGGACATGGGGTAAGATGATCAATCTTCGTTTAGAAAGACAGATAGGATGTGCATTGAACATATGACAGGAGTCTACTGAGCGCATCTGAAACACTCTAACTAGCAGTGTTTTCAAAGCAGATACAAAGACTCATGACCAAACCTTTGGCAGAGTACAGGGAATCATGAAAGAAGGGGAGTTAGTATGATGGGGAAAGGATAGGAGCTCTACAAGGACCAAATATATCTGGGCACAGGGTCTTTTCTGAGACTGACATTCAACCAAGAACCATGTATGGATATAACCTAGAACCTCTGCTCAGATGTAGCCTGTGGTAGCTCAGTAACCAATTGGTTTCCCACAGTGAAGGGAACAAGGACTATTTCTAACAGGAACTCAATGACTGGCTCTTTGACCTCCCCAACCCCCAAGGGAGGAGCAGTCCTGTTAGGCCACAGAGGAGGGCTTCGAAGCCAGTCCTGAAGATACCTGATAAAACAGGATCGGATGAATGGGGAGGAGTCCCCCCCATCAGTGGTCTTGGAAAGGGGCACGGTGGAGATGAGAGAGGGAGGGTGGGATTGGGAGGGAATGAGGGAGTGGGATATGGCTGGGATACAGAGTTAATAAAATGTAACTGATAAGAAAAAAATAAAATTAATTAAAAAAATTGAGCATAAACAAGGCAATGTGAAAGAAAAAAATCTCAAGTACAGTCATAAAATTTTGCCTAAGAATTTTGCTTTTCCAATATTCTAGAATTAATTCTGTAGCTATCTGTTCATTTTTCTCTCTGCATTTAGTTTTTTTCCATTTGAAAATTGAATTGGATTAAAGTTGAATTGAGTGATTAACTTTTTCATCTCAGAAAACAAACAAATATATCTGTAAACAAGCTCAATTCATACTGAAAAGAATTTCATCTTAAAATTCATGGGTAATCTTAAAAAGTGTTCTACTTATTGAATTCCAGTATGCCATGTGCTACCACAGCAGTTTTGATTAGAGTAGGAGAAGGGAGAATGTTTTGCTAAATGCTTCTAAATCAATGTCAGGGTCTCAATAGGAAACTGCTTGCACACACACGTGAAACATTTACAGGGGTCAGGGGAAGCATTGTTGCAGTACACGTGGATGGGATTAAAGATGCTTATGAGGTAAATGAGCTTCCCAAATAAACAGAATTAGGAACCACTACTTCTTTGGGATTGGAAATAAAGAAAACAAAGTGGTTACCAGAGTTCAGAGAATCAGGTGATGTTAGTATAGCAAAAGGTCCCTGGGTACGCGCTGTGTACATAAAACCACAATCACTACTAGCCCAGGACCGCAAAGGAAGGGAGCATGCAAACATCTTCCTGTCTTTTCTTACCTTTACTGTTTGTCTGCTCCTCTCATTGGGTTAACCAATTTCGAATCTTGATTTTAAGAATCCTGTAGATATGGATGCAGCCTATATTAGCCAGAATGTTTTTCAGAGAATTTTCAGAAAATTTTACAACTAATTGAACATATATACACTCTCTCTTATCTCTCTCTCTCTCTCTCACAGACATCTCTATCATCTATGTAGCTCTCTCTGTATCTATACATGTATCAAGAGATGTGCTTTAGGGAGTTGGTTTATGTGATAAGAATGGCTGGCAACCCTGGAATCTCCAGTTCATCAAGCTACAGACCCAGGGCACAGACATGCTGCTATCTTGAGGCTGAAGGCACTGTCATAGCAGAATTCTTTTCCTCTCAGGGTTTTGAGATTTTACCTGAGGAGTCTGTTTATCCCACATAGGACACTGATAGTGTACCAAAGACACAAGTCCAGTCATGACTCACATTGGGAAGCTGTGAGTTTATCAGGGTTACTTACAGAAATGTGGGTGAGGGATTAATATAAGAGCATATATGACTCAAAGGTGGCCACATTGTCATAAAGCCCACAGCACTGTGAGTGATTGACCCCTAAAGGCTGTTTGCCTGGATCCATCCCTGAATCACAGCTTGCATGCAGCTGGGCCAATCAGAAAGCCTCTTCTTTCCAGCAACTGTCATTGTAGTGAGGACATTTGCATCTACTCAGTTTCAAGACCTTCCCAGAACTTGTAAGTTACTGTTACTTCCTGAGTCCTAACGGAATGTTTTAATTAAAAAAAAATAAATAAAATAAAAATAAAAAAGAAAAGAAATATCTACATAGCAATGCAAGAACCTCAGCTTTTGCTCTGAAGTATTTATCTGATTGGATGAAACTAACTCAGGCTATGGAAGGCAGTCTATGTTGTTTGAAAGTCTATTCATTGAAAGAAGGAAAAAACAGGAAACAGGACCATAGCCTCCCACTGCTGGCCTCTGAAAGACTCTATCCAGCAGTGTATCAAAGCAGATGCTGAGACTCATAACCAAACTTTGGGCAGAATGCAAGGAATCTTATGAAAGAAGGGGGAGATAATAAGACCTGGAGAGGACAGGAGCTCCACAAGGAGAGCAACAGAACCAAAAAATCTGGGCACAGGGGTCATTTCTGAGACTGATACTCCAACCAAGGACCATTCATGGATATAACCTAGAACCCCTGCTCAGATGTAGCCCATGGCAGCTCAGTCTCCAAGTGGGTACTCTAGTAATGGAAACAGGGATTGCCTCTGACATGAACTCAGTGGTTGGCTCTTTGATCACCTCCCCCTGAGGGGGGAGTAACCTTGCCAGGCCACAAAGGAGGACAATGCAGCCTGATGAGACCTGATAAGCTAGAGTCAGATGGAAGGGGAGGAGGACCTCCTCATCAGTGGACTTAGAGAGGGGCATGAGAGAAGATGAGGGAGGGAGGGTGGGATTGGGAGGGAATAAGAGAGGGGTCTACATCTGGGATACAAAGTGAATAAACTGTAATTAATATAAAAATTTTTAAAGTCTACTCATTTAAATGTCAACTATGTGTTTAGAAATCTACACCTTTATTGATCATGATGTTTAGACTGAAATTTGACACAATTGGCTACAACAAACCTATGTTGATATGTAAAATCTACCAATGCAGGATCCACATAGGCTCATCTTTGATTCACAACAGACTAGGAATGGTGGAGAGAAGAAATGAGAAGGGATAAAATCAGAAAACACCTAGCTACCCATGAAAAAAAGATAAAATCAGAGAATACCGAGCTACCCCTGAGTACCAATTCCACCAGACTTCCATTCTTTCTTTTTGTGCATCCTGACAGTCTAAGCACTTGGACCAGTACCTAGCACATATTATAGCAGACTCATACTGGCTGAACTGACTTAAATGTTACACAAGCAAGTTCAGGGAAGTAAGTGTTGATTAAATTGGCTCTGGGCAGTAGCAATATCTCAAGAGCAGTTTGCAAGGAAAGGTAAATACCATACAATTCTTTGTCATCTTTTGAATAGAGGGCAATGTACTACATCAAATTTATCAGAATTGATCATATCTACTAAGGATTAAGACCATGTGGCATTTACAAGCACCAGTTTATGCCTTATTAATAGAATAAATTTGGTCACTGAATTAGTTCATCTACTGTGCTGACAAGGATGTTAAATTGCTGTCTTTATAACCAGGCAGTTATATAAAGAATTGACTATACTGTTAGGGTGTGATGGAAGTGATTTATCAGGTAAATAATCTTGAAAACAATCTAGTTTTAATGGACTGCACCTGCTAGAAATATGACATTAGATTTAGTCCTAAGGAAGAAATGGTCTGGGACTCAGAATGCAATCTATGTGCCTCATGAGAGTGAAGCTAGAATGCAAATGGACAAAGTTGAAAAGGCCTCAATAAAGTGTATCCTGGGCTATTTGCCATATTATTCTTAAAGTCAATGAGAAAAGTTACCAAAATATCATATCCTCATAAATCACTCTTTTGGGAGCCAGACAGTTTCATCACTCTAATACAAGGCCCAGGGCAGTGATAAAGGCTTCAAGGCGTGATAACAGTCAGGAGCATGCAGGATTGTACCTCCAAGGCTTCAGGGCCAGAGAGGAGCATACCAGCAGGTATTGTACTAGTTTAGCTTGGTGTGTCTTCTTCTCCTAAGACTGCTTCTCTTGTTTCTGTGGAGCATGTGGGCTATACCACTGGGGAAATCAGCTTGGAGCTAGAGTGAGGTTGGAACATGTCCAAAACCCAAAAATATCAGTCTTGAGACTGGCAGAAGTAAGAATCTTTCCATCATTGAGACCTGCAGAAGTAAGGACCTTTTCTTTGCTGTTCTGTGCCTGTAGCCCTGTGACCCCCACCCTCTGAATTCTCAATTCTCATAGCCTAGCACCTGGAATTCCTCTCCATGCAAATAAAGCATCTACAGCATCTCAGCCTCAGCTAATGATATACACCCATCCTTAAAACCCCTTCCCACTCCCCAAAGTTCATATAGCCCTTGTTCACACCAAATAAGATGCACATGTGGTTTGGCTGAATATCATGTGAGAGCTGCCGTTGCTGTATTGATCACCAAGTGGGCTTTGAGCTAAAAGGATTGTAACACTAAAGGGCTGTTTGGAGAAGACTTTCTTTCTTCTGCCACACTGGGATTCTCGAACATGCCTCCTTCCCCCTGTCAGCTTTGTTCCTTTGGGATTAGTGCCCGGATGCTCCGAAGGGAAGAAATACACCCCAGGCTCTGGACCAACATGTTTCTGTTGCTGTTGGATTCTTGTAAATGGGGAACTAGCAATTGGACATCTGAGAACAAAATTAAAATAAATGTATAAATACTTCATAGAGGCACATGAAGTATAAATAGCACTGATTTGTGTGTGTGTGACTTGGTATAAAAAGAAGTTATACAGCTTGAGGAAAGTGTTTGAAGTGGCTGTAAGTTGTCATTAGAAATTGCTTTCTGCACCTGCTTCCATTTCTCTTGCAAAGTTTCTGTCACTGTCCCAGCCTGTTCAGTGCACACACACACACACACACACACACACACACACCCTTTTCCTTTCTTCTGTCTTATTCCCACAGAGCCTGGTTTAGCCATTTCCAACCCAGCTGGGACCACTAAATGTGTATTTGAGTCCCCAGGGCTTAGCATGGCACTTGGAACAGGGAACATGCTCATGATAAATCTTTCATGAGTGAATGAAACTTCAATAGGATGACAGATAAAAGTGGCTTAGTGTTTCTGAAGTGGGATGTCTACAGTCAAATAAGAAATTTATAAAACTAGACTCTCCAGTGGTAGAATATCTGGTGTGTTTAAGTGCCACAAAGTTTGCTCTAAGTACAGTCAAAAATCTTCTATGCAAATTGTTTGCAGGAGGAAGACAAAGCCTCTTCATTTCTTGAGTTCTGGATCTATCAAAACCAGGAGCAACAAGTCACAAAAGGTTACTATTGTAGACATCTACCTCTTCTCCCAGAATAAACTGACAGGAAGGAATGCTTCCTTTCCTGAGGAAAGAGAGGCTAGCTATGATGGCTCAGTTGTAGCCTGGTCCTTCTCTGATGTCACACTATGCTGTCTTTCTTCCCAAGAAAATCTGCTCTACCATGTTGACTCTGCTCCAAGACATTGGGTTATATCATACATGTCAGACGTTTTCAAGTAGAGGGTGTTAATATTTATTTTTACCTATCTGCCTTTAAAAAAAACAAAAACAACAACAACAACAACAAAAAAACTTGCTGGTTAGAAAATGTAACCGTTGGAACCTCTGATTTCCCTAAGGAAACTACTTTATTATTTTCCAGTGCTGCCCCCACTCCCGATTAAAGATTGCATATGTAAATTGGTGGTTAACATATTCTCAGTGATTTCTCATTAAATAGGATGGTTAATTCTCAAACAAAGTGCTGAGAAGAGGGTTAGTATTCTGAAATGAACACAACTCTCATC
This sequence comes from Meriones unguiculatus, assembly GCF_030254825.1. NCBI lineage: Eukaryota > Metazoa > Chordata > Mammalia > Rodentia > Muridae > Meriones > Meriones unguiculatus. The sequence continues at coordinate 84,881,794 of NC_083351.1, forward strand.
TCATGAAGAGTGTACAGATAAGACATGCTATAGATATCTCTGGCTCCTGATCCCATTTTCTCTCACCAGCAGCACCTGTTTAACTCACTTTGCTGTTCACATGACATCACTTTCTTTACATGCTAACACAGAGAGGAAAATATGGAAAGGATTGTTCTTTTGTTCTTCAGTAAGGCTCACAATATTTTTTTTTCTGTAGAGGATTAGAGGGTAAATATTTAAACATTGTGGGCCTCAGAGTCCCTGCCATTGTAACCTAAAGGCAAGAATATACCAAACAAATGGCATGGCTTTGTCAGCTGACTTAGAGCCAAAAGTAGGTGTACAGGCAGAGATTTGGTCTAGGACCCTAGTTTTTTGACCTCTACTCCCTAGGACAAATTCCTTGAGGCAGTTGATTTTCTCATGGTCTTGTTCAGGATACCTCTTCAGCCTCATCTCTTCTGGTGGTTCACATGGTTGACACTTAGGGATGAACTCCAACCTGTCCTCATACAGAGCTGATGGCCCTTGTCTGTGCTGTCACCTTTGCTCAGCTTTATATAATGGCATTTTGGAAGGTGTGTTATCTCCATCAAACTATGAGGTCTTTGATGAGGTCTTTGATGGAGAAGAACATGTCAGAGTTACAGTGCAGCACAATGTCTGGGTATCTGTCACATTGCTGCTTTTCGATAATACTTTATGGATGTGGAAGGAAGAAAGGGATGGAAAGAAAAAGAAGGAATCCTTTGGTTGTGCATTTTAAGTGTGACAGTCTCTAAAAGAGTTTGGGTGTCAGATGAAGAAAAGGTGCCAAAGAAAAATAGAAATCATGACATAAATGGATGAATTTAGGGACGAAGCTAAATGAAGGCAGTAGAAAGTTGTTCAAAATCTAAAATGTTCACTGAGAGCTACTGAGCCTGCTTTATATTGGAATTACTTGGTATTACCCCAGATGAACCAGCATCATAAAATAAATGCGTTAAGCAGTGAAAAATAAAAGGTTACTGTGGCAAAAAAGCAATTCAGCAATGCATTTGTAGTACCTCTGGGGCTCTAGAATTTATGACAAGCAAATGAACCAGAAGTAAGTGAATCAAAAGCCATAGTAAAGAGCAACTGCAAACTACAATTTAGTTAATAATGTACTTCATTATGAAGTACATCTAGCAGCCTTATGAATTAATTCTCTCTTTCTTTCTCTTTCTTCTGTTTTACTTGTCAAATCCACTCTGTGGTATAAATGATCATATAATGTTTTTTTTTTTGTGTGTGTGTGTGTGTTTTCATTGCATCGTGACCTAGCACTAGAATGAAAAATTTCTCAACCTACAAGAAAATGTGTGGCATGTCAGGAGCTAACCTTAAGTGTAGTCATGTTTTCTTAACCATGAAGAGATTGACCCCAAATATTTTAGTAGTGGGTAATGTACATCGAACTGTCAAAAAGTGAGATAATACTCATATATTGATGTAATAAAATTGCTGTTCATATGCGTCATTCCAATGTGTTCTTTAGACATGACCATCACATGGAAGTAGTATTTGGATAGAAAAATGTGCAGTCATCTTTCAATATTGCCTTATTGGGACCTTTTCACCATCATTGTTGAGGTAGGTAAAGAGGAACGTTGGCATCACCCACTGCACAACATACAACATTGTTGTGTACACAGAAAACCATTGATGTTTGCTATTAATTTTAACCTATATTATTAGATATTCAATAAACTGTATTCTGATTTCATACTAGATAAAATGTTACAGTGACACATTTTATTTGATCACAAGTTGCTTTTGACATTTATTTTCAGAGCTTGCATCACTAAACCTTTTCATTTACTAAACATTTTCATCACTAAACATTTTCATTAAGTGATCAGGTTTGTAACATTAAAAACTAAAGTGCACTAGTTAAAGATGACAGATTATTAAGATGAGAAAACAGATTAAAGATAGAAGGAAATATGCATGATTATTCTTGAAAAAGAGTAAAGGTATGCAAGGATTAGGGTGCTTCTGTTTCTTCGGTGTTTATGGCTTCTCATGGAATTTCTGATGTCAGTCATAGAGTTAAGAAGAGGTTCTCAGAAAAAACTATAACGATAAGTGTTAGGTTGAGAGTAAGAACCACTGTGTTTGTCTTTTGGAGTCTTGTTTCTTTGCCCTAACCAGAGCACTCTAATTGTCTGGTTGTATGTGCCCAGATATAATGAAGTCAGCTTTAAAGGTTTTGGCCCAGAAATAGAAATAGAAAGGGTTAGACACTGTAAGTGCAGCAAACAGCTGTTATTTGTTAAGAAGAAAATGCTGTACAATGTAAAATTATTGAATGTGAAATGCTCCCCAAAGCCCATATGTTTGGACACTTAGAGGCATTGGAACCTCCAGGAGGGAGAGGCTTTGTTGTAGGAAGTGGGTCACTCAGAGGAACCCTTGATGACCCATACTAATGTGAGCAAGGTTTCATTGTGAGTTGGTCCCTACCACAATACCTTTTCGATTGTGAAAGGATGATCACCAAAAACCATGAGACAAATGAATACTGATTCTCAAGTTGATCCTTTTCTTTGGTAATTTATTATAGCAATGAGAAAAATGACTACCACTATGCTAGACAAATAGTGTTTTGTGTATGAGTTTTTTTTGTTTTGTTTTTTTTTTTTTAGACTTCGAGCAGGTATTATTTAAATTTCTCAGCCTTGCTGCTGCAACACCACTAGGTATACAAACTAAGGACTGGGTGATGCTTTTGCTAGATATTTGAAGGCAGAACAAGTTTTCTAAAACCAGTGTAGATTATGGAATGGGAAATAATGAATGCTTTTTAAGGGTGGGTGAGACTAAAGGTATTTTGAGCCTCTAAGTCTGGGAGCATGCAATATGTTTATCTACAGCATGCATATAATGATTCTTCAGATTGCAATCTTGGCTCATTTGAAAAAGAGCAATGGCTTCCCAGGCCAAGTTTTGGAAAGTTTTGGAACTTTCCAAAATTATGCAGTTCAGGGTCTATTTCCAGATATGAAACAAAAAACATAACAAAACTCCGGAAATTATAACATACTGTCTTATAACATGACTTTTATGATTTTCAACTTATGAGAACAGGGCTTCTGATATCATTTAGCATGGAGTCTGACTATGTATAATAGCACCACTTTAAACTCTACCACCAACTTTTAATGAGATTAGCTTTTCTTCTTAGCATTTTCTCTAATATAGTCGGTAGGTTCTGGATCCACAGGTCTGATAGCCCTGGAATGGAAACTCTTCATGAAGTTGTCTGTACTAAACTTTTATTTTATGTGCCATACCATACATAAACAATATGTATAATAACCTCCTCTAAATGCCACTAGCATTTGTGTAGCATGGAGATATTATAAGGTATAGTAAGGTATAGTGTAAAGGTCATTGAAAGCATATGTGAGGAAATGCATGAGCTATATGAGCTACCATATCATTTCATATTAGGTAGGTGACTGTTACAATTTTTGATATCTATAGGAAGTTCTGAAATGCCCTTGCTCCCTACTACCAGATATCTGTATTTACTGTTACTAAAAACTTATGACTTAAATAAAAAATATTTAGGGTCATCAAGTTGGCTTGACACCAAGCCTGATGGCCTGAGTTAGGCCCCTGAGACCCTTGCACATACTGTGGAAGGAACAAGCTGACTCATAAGAGTTGCAGACCTCAACATACAGCTGGGAAAATATAGAATGTTGTAAGGTGTGCTACATCTGTGTAAGTCAAGCCTAGTCAGAATATATTACAGACGTTCCCACCTGGCTGTTCTAAATCTCTTAATTTGGGCCATTCAAATTAGTGCCAAAGAAAAAATATTCTGTCTTTCACTCATGCTTAATCACTCTTACCAAACTCACAATTAAATACCCAAAGTTCTAAATAATTGAAATAGTAAACTCTTTGTCACCAGGCACCTCCCAAAACTCAGGTTCAGAATCATTTTTTTTTCTTTCTGCTCTCAGGTACACTTCTTGGATGTGCTGGAATTGAGCAGATGTAATGTGTAGACAATGAATGCCCCTGAGTTCTCAGAGAAAGCGGTATGTCACTGGCCAGTGGGTTCTTCCTTCTCTTCAACCAGCAGCAAAATGGAAGCAGACATTGTTACTATCATTATTTCCAATGACCTAATATGTTAGAATGTTCTATAAGCTTAAATTACTTTAATTGCCATCTGTGTGACAAGCATAAACACAAAGAAGATGCTGAGGAGGTTTTCTTATGTTGTTTTTCTTTCTAATGCCTGTTTGGGGAGAAAACAATATAGTACAATCCCCTAAAATTATCTCTTAAATCACATCAAAAGGCGTTTGTTATTAATTATTAAGATTGTATAGTTCAGTGAGGTAACCCAGACCCAGAGAGACAAGCATGGTGTGTAGTAACTTTTAAGTGGGCACTGCATGTGAAGTAAAGTATAATCTTGATGCAATCCACAGATCTAGAAAGGCTGAGTAACAAGCAGGGATCAAGGGAGGACGCATGGATCTCCCTGGGAAGGAGAAATAGAATAGATTTTGTGAGTGGTCTGGAGGAGGGTGGGGGATGGGAACAGGAGGAATCAGGCAGTGGGCGATGTGGAAGAAGAGAGTTCTGGGAGAGATGACTGGAATGGGGCATTTGGGGTCAATGTGAAAACTTAGTGCAGTGGAAAATCCTTGGAATCTACCAAGAATGACCCTAGAAAAGACTCCTAGTAATATGGGATATGGAACATGAACTGGATCTTCCCTAACCAGGCAAGGCTCCCAGAAGTGGGAGCTTTGAGACACCAACTCAGCCACAAAACCTTTGACCTACAATCTGTCTTACCTGCAAAATGTGCTGATATAATGTCAGTTCAGAACTTTTGGGAGTGGCCAAGCAATGATCCCTACAACACAAGGAGGAACTCATGCCTGACATTGCCTGGATGGAACCAGAGGCTAAACAGACAGAGACTCAGGATAGATTCAAACTGACTAGAACAAAATGCAGTGAAATGATTACTAACGATATTTTGCAATATTCACAGATTGTTGCCTAGCCCAATTGTCTTTTGAGAGGCATCATCCAGGAACTGATGGGAACAGGTGCAGAGACCCACAGCCAAACACTGGACTGCACCAGGTGAAGCCCACAGAAGATGGCGAGAAGGATTATAAAAGCCAGAGGGTTTTAGGACACCATGAGAAGATAGTCCACAGACTCAACTAAGCAGTGCTCATAGGGGTCCCCAGAGACTAAAGCAACATACAGACCCTGGATGGGTCTGATCTAGGTCCTTCGTATATACATTATGATTGTATAGCTTGGTGTTCTTGTGAGACTACCAATAGGAGGATTGGGGATGTCTCTCTGACTCTTTTGCCTGCACTTGGGACTCTTTTTCTCCTACTGAGATGTTCTTGTCCAGCTTTGACATGAGGGCTTATGCCTAGTCTTATTGTAACTTGTTAGGCCATGTTTGGTTAATGTCCCTGAGTGCCCTGCTTTGTTATTTTGAAGGGAAATGGAGGAGGAGTATATCTGAGAAGAAGAGGGGTAGGAAGAGTGGAGGAAGGGGAAACTACTCTTCCAGAATGTAATGTATGAGATAATAATAATAATAATAGTAATAATAAAGATTGTATAGTTCATATTTAACAACTAATATATGATCATATTGGTTAGGAGTGTTCTGAATACTAATCACCAAAGTTCTATGAACATGAGGATTTATTTACTTACTTAGTGTTTTATTTATTTTGAGACCCTGCTTTATGTGGCTGAGGCTAGCCTTGAAGTTTCTACATAGTCTACAATTAATGTGAACTTCAGCCTCCTTACGAATGTGCACCCCACACCCAATGCTTTGTTTTTAGCACTTCCTTTCATAGGTGCAGAAACAGAGACACAAAGTGCATCCACAATGTGCTGAAGGCCCTGCCACCACTGAATGGGAGAAGGAGGATTCACACCTGGGCACCTAGAAGCCATCACTTCACTGGTTGTGGTGACACATGCCTTTAATCACACACGCAGGAGGCAGAGGCTGGGGGATCTCGATGAGTTTGTTCGAGGCCAGCCTACTCTACAGAACTAGTTCCAGAACAGCCAGGGCTACACAAAGAAACCCTGTCTTGAAAAACAAAAAACAAAAAACAAACAAACAAAAAGCTACCACCTCAGTCAGGAAGCTCCCCTGTTTTCTCTTACCCACTGTAACAAAGGAGAATGTGCCTTGCAGAATCATGCCGCTTGGGCATGTTGATTACATGATGCTCATGGCAGTGTAAAGCAATAGAATAAGAAAAGCTCTCTGCATTTCCCATTTGTCTAAAACAGGACATGCATTTGTGGAGACCCCCCACACACACACTCTTTCCTCTAAAGAAGTAGAGTTAATGCCTGGAAAGACGACATACCCTTTGCAGCCCAGGTAAACCTGCCTGGGAGACTTTAATAAATTGACCTGATTTTCTGCTAGTGTCCCCCACTTATTCACCACAGCCTTCCTACAGTCTTCCCTAGACACTCAGGTCCTAACTTTGTATCATTATTTCAAACAGATAATTCTCTCTCAAGGTGCGACACATGCCTACATTGTAACTGTATCTCCGAGTCACACACCAGTAAATGAATACTCCATGTGTACAGTGGACGTACTAACAAACTGTAGTTCTGTGACTCTACATTTTGCCAGTTTATTTTACATTACCACAAGTAATCATGGGTAGATTAAAAAAAGAACAAAAAGATATCTGGCATACAGGAGTGCATCTACTTGTGACAATGAAGTAGATTTATCACTGTTTTATAGCTGACCATGAGCTTCACTCTTATATAAAAACTTGCCAAACCTCACATGGCTTCTGAGTGTAGGTAGTTTTATGAATTTGTGGTCCTACATTCACTTATTTGACTGATTGGAAATAGAAAATACTGTATTTTAAAATGTAATCTGTACCAAATATATATATATATATACATATACACACACATTTTTATTTAACTACATATTATTATGTTTAAATATTGTCCTTGTTGTATTTATCTTTGTTAGTCTCCCATGTGAAGACATTGAAAGATGCCCGTGGTTTTTGTACAAATATAGTTTTAACCAAAGAACTCAGGCAATTTCTTTTCTTTTTTTTTTAAAAAAGATTTATTTATTATATATACATTGTTCTGCTTGCATACTAGAAGAGGGTACCAGAGTTCATTATAGATGGTTGTGAGCCATCATGTGGTTGCTCAGAATTGAACTCAGGACCTTTGGAAAAGCAGCAGCCAGTGCTCTTAACCTCTGAGCCATCTCTCCAGCCCATTTTACACAATGGAATACTACTCAGCAATTAAAAACAAGGAAATCATGAAATTTGCAGGCAAATGGTAGGATCTAGAAAAGATCATCCTGAGTAGGGTATCCCAGGAGCAGAAAGACACACATAGTATATACTCACTTATATAGTCCTATAAAATAGGATAAATATACTAAAATATGAGCAACTAAAGAAGATAAACAAGAAAGAGAACCTGGGGTAAGATGACCAATCCTCACTTAGAAAGACAAATGGGATGGACATGGGAAGTATGAGAAAACAAGAAACAGGACAGGAACCTACCACAGAGGGCCTCTGAAAGACTCTACCTAGCAGCGTATCAAAGCAGATGCTGAGACTCATAACCAAACTTTTGGTAGAGTGCAGGGAATCATATGATAAAAGGGGGAGGTAATATGACCAGGAGAGGACAGGAGCTCCACAAGGACAAAATATATCAGGACATGGGGGTCCTCTATGAGATTATTTCTCCAACTAAGGACCATGTATGGATATAACCTAGAACCCCTGCTCAGATGTAGCCCATGGTAGCTCAGTATCCAAGTGGGTTTCCCTAATAAGGGGAACAGGAATTATTTCTGACATGAATTCAAGGACTGGCTCCTTTACCTCCCCCTGCCCCTGAGGGAGGAACAGCCTTGCTAGGCCACAGAGGAGGACATGCAGCCAGTCCTGAAAATACCTGATAGGCTAGGGTTAGATGGAAGGGGAGGAGGACCTCCCCTAGCAGTGGATTTGGAAAGAGACAGGGAGGAGATGAGGGAGGGAGGGAGGGTGGGATTGGGAAGGAATGAGGGAGGGGGCTATGGCTGGTATACAAAGTAAATGATCTGTGATTAATATAAAAAAATAAAAATTAGAAAAAAAGAACTCAGGCATCCACAGATTTTGTCTGATTAAAGGCAGGAGCCCTGGAATGGGTTCCTGAAGAGTGCAAAGGGATGTGTATGTAGGATCTGCTTCATGAACTTTGTTTCTCTACTGTGATAAGCCTCATTCTGCCATAGATGAACTTTTATCAGCTTAATGCTGGTAAGAGGTTTAAAGTCTTCAGTGTGGATTCTGAGACCTATACTACAGTAAGAAATAATTTAAAAGCTAACTCTAGAGTTTCCAAATAGGCTTTTCCAAATATTTTACTTTCTTCACTGAGAAAGTTACTAATTAAATTCAAGACCAATATCTCAGGGTATCTGTGAACTGTAACTCAGAAGCAATAACTGAGTTGGAAGTAGCCTGGACCAGCTTTTGTCCTGGGAATGGTGTGTGTAGAGCCCTTAAGAAAGCTCTTAAGATGACAGCTGGTGCCTGGGGAGGCTCTGTTCTCATCGAGGATATCAGCTAAAATGGGTAAGGAAGTTAGCAATCCAATAAGGTAAAGAGTGCCCAATATTTACCACCACATTTAATTTCTTGGCATCAGAGTTATAATAGTAAGTTATAAACCTACTAGCGGTAATGAATTCCAATATTTTTATTTACAATGTTATGTCATTATGGAAATATTATCTAGAATAATGTTGTCTGATCTGAGAGGCTGAAGAATGCAGTGACTGTATAGAGAAATGTCAAAGACTGTTTTCTACAAATGTTACTCTACTCATTCTGGAATTCATCATTTATTCAACTGTATTTACTATGTCCATCTATAAACTGATATAAGGTACAAATGAGAGACAAAAAGACAATTAGTTAAAATGTTCACCAGAAAGGTGAAGAACAGCAGGGGAACTTCCCCACAATTAGCTAACAAGTGAAAAGAAGAGTCTTACACTTTCTACCCCAGCAGGGCCCTTCAGTTTATAATGACATTGCCCTTTATCGAATAACCAGAGCAGGGCAGTGTGATGTGGAGGAATATTAATAAGCTAGACTTTTTCTGCTCCACAGAGGTGCAGAACTCATCCACCTTACATGGGTTGGGGTCTGTTTAGGCAAAACCACGAAGAAGGTGAAGCTGAGACCAAATGCTTTGTATCTCAACCACAAACAATACTGGGCATGTAATGTGTCACAAAACATATTTTATTTGTACTGTGTACATAGTCCAGCCAGTTTTTCATAGCTGTAAAAAATGCCCTAAAACACCAGATGGCTTCAGCACAGAATTCTACAAGACCTTCAAAGAAGTGCTAACTCCAATTCTCCTCAAACTATTCCACAAAATAGAAACAGAAAGAACACTACCAAACTCATTCTATGAAGCCACAGTCACCTTAATACCTAAACCACACAAAGACCCAACAAAAAAAGAGAACTTTAGGCCTATCTCTCTTATGAACATTGACGCAAAAATACTTAATAAAATACTTGCAAACCGAATCCAAGAACACATCAAAGATATCATCCACCATGACCAAGTAGGCTTCATCCCAGGCATGCAAGGGTGGTTCAACATACGGAAATCCATCAATGTAATCCACCACATAAACAAACTGAAGGAGAAAAACCACATGATCATCTCCTTAGATGCCGAAAAAGCATTTGACAAAGTCCAACACCCATTCATGTTTAAAGTCTTGGAGAGATCAGGGATACAAGGCACATACCTAAACATAGTAAAGGCAATATATAGCAAGCCTATAGCTAACATCAAACTCAATGGAGAGAAACTTAAATCAATCCCACTGAAATCAGGGACAAGACAAGGCTGTCCATTGTCCCCATATCTCTTCAACATAGTACTTGAAGTCCTAGCCAGAGCAATAAGACAACTAAAGGAGATCAAGGGGATACAAATCGGAAAGGAAGAGGTCAAAGTGTCACTATTTGCAGATGATATGATAGTATACATGAGCGACCCCAAAAATTCAACCAGAGAACTCCTTCAGCTGATAAACACTTTCAGCAAAGTGGCAGGATACAAAATCAACTCAAAAAAATCAGAAGCCCTCCTATATACCAAAGACAAAAAGGCTGAGAAAGAAATTAGGGAAACAACACCCTTCACAATAGCCACTAATAACATAAAGTACCTTGGTGTGACTCTAACCAAGCAAGTGAAAGACCTGTTTGAGAAAAACTTCAAGTCTCTGAAGAAAGAAATCGAAGAAGATATCAGAAGATGGAAAGATCTCCCGTGCTCATGGATTGGTAGGATTAACATTGTGAAAATGGCCATCCTGCCAAAAGCAATCTACAGATTCAATGCAATTCCCATCAAAATACCAACTCAATTCTTTACAGACCTTGAAAAAAAGATTCTCAGCTTCATATGGAGAAACAAAAAACCCAGAATCTCCAAAACGATCCTGTACAACAACAGATCATCTGGAGGTATCTCCATTCCTGATCTCAAGCTGTACTACAGGGCAACAGTAATAAAAACTGCATGGTATTGGCATAGAAACAGAAAGGAGGATCAATGGAACCGCATAGAAGACCCAGAACTAAATCCACACACCTATGAATACTCGATATTCGACAAAGAAACCAATTCCATTCAATGGAAAAAAGACAGCATCTTCAACAAATGGTGCTGGACCAACTGGATGTCTACATGCAGAAAAATGAAAATAGATCCATATTTATCACCCTGCACAAAACTAAAGTCAAAGTGGATCAAGGACCTCAACATAAAACCAGATACCCTAAATCAATTGGAAAAAAAAGTGGGGAACAGCCTAGAACTCATTGGCACAGGAGACAACTTCCTGAACAGAACACCAACAGCACAGGCTCTAAGAGCAACAATCAATAAATGGGACCTCATGAAACTGAAAAGTTTCTGTAAAGCAAAGGATACCATCATCAAAACAAAACGACTGCCTACAGATTGGGAAAGAATCTTCACTAACCCTTTATCTGACAGAGGACTAATATCCAGTATATACAAAGAACTAAAGAAGCTGAAAAGCAGCAAACCAAGTAATCCAATTAAAAAATGGGGAACAGAGCTAAACAGAGAATTCTCGACAGAGGAATATCGAATGGCAGAAAAACACTTAAAGAAATGCTCATCCTCATTAGCCATCAGGGAAATGCAAATCAAAATGACCCTGAGATATCACCTTACACCCATCAGAATGGCCAAGATGAAAAACTCAAGCGATAACACTTGCTGGAGAGGTTGTGGAGAAAGGGGAACCCTCCTCCACTGCTGGTGGGAATGTAAACTGGTACAACCACTCTGGAAAGATATCTGGCGCTTTCTAAGACAAATAGGAATAGTGCTTCCTCCAGACCCAGCTATACCACTGCTAGGTATATACCCAAAGTTTGTTCAAGTACACAAAAAGGACACTTGCTCAATCATGTTTATAGCAGCTCTATTTGTAATAGCCAGAACCTGGAAACAACCCAGATGTCCATCAACGCTGGAATGGGTACAGAAATTGTGGTATTTTTATACAATGGAATACTACTCAGCAATCAAAAAGGAGGAAATCATGAAATTTGCAGGCAAATGGTGGGATCTAGAAAAGATCATTCTGAGTGAAATATCCCAGAAGGAGAAAGACAAACATGGGATATACTCACTTATATAGATCTATAAGATATGATAAACATAATGAAATCTATACAACTAAAAAAGATAATCAATTGAGTGGACATGGGGTAAGATGATCAATCCTCATTTAGAAAGACAGATGGGATGTGCATTGAATGTATGACAGGAGTCTACTGAGCGCATCTGAAAGACTCTAACTAGCAGTGTTTTCAAAGCAAAGACTCATGACCAAACCTTTGGCAGAGTACAGGGAATCATAAGAAAGAAGGGGAGTTAGTCTGATGGGGAAAGGATAGGAGCTCCACAAGGACCAAATTTATATCTGGGCACAGGGTCTTTTCTGAGACTGACATTCAACCAAGGACCATGTATGGATATAACCTAGAACCTCCGCTCAGATGTAGCCTGTGGTAGCTCAGTAACCAATTGGTTTCCCAAAGTGAGGGGAACAGGGACTATTTCTAACAGGAACTCAATGACTGGCTCTTTGGTCTCCCCACCCCCGAAGGGAGGAGCAGTCCTGTTAGGCCACAGAGGAGAGCTTTGCAGCCAGTCCTGAAGATACCTGATAAAACAGGATCAGATGAATGGGGAGGAGGTCCCCCCTATCAGTGGACTTGGAAAGGGGCACGGTGGAGATGAGGGAGGGAGGGAGGGACTGGGAGGGAACGAGGGATCGGGACATGGCTGGGATACAGAGTTAATAAAATGTAACTGATAAAAAATAAATAAATAAATAAATAAATAAAAAGAAAAAAAATGCCCTAAAACTACAGCTAACAAATTTGTTTAAAATAAATTATTTTATACTATCATATAAAATATAAAATTATTAACATTTTATAATACAAAATTTATAAAATAAAATATTTTATTACTTTATAAATTATCCTTAAAAATTTAATGTGTATCATTTTTTCTCAATTTTCTATCCATGCTTGATTGGCTTACTTGTTTCTGGATTATTGCTAAGGTTGAATAAAACTAGAGCCCTCTTGACTAACAAGGACCACAGTTACCACTCATGTCTCTATCCCTGAAGTGAGCTGTGGCAACTCCTGAAAAACACCAGCCATATAGTGACTATACCCAAAAAGTTGAGGAGGCTTCCTGCAGGAAAAACCATCTTCTTGCCAAGGGGATTCTCTCCACCACAGTATTCCAGGAACCACCAGAAACTAACTCCAAATACCTACGACAGACCAATGGGTAGAAGCCAGCATAAAAGCTCAACCAACAAAAGACAGAGCAATATGGCATCTCCAGAAACCAGTTATCCATGGTCAAGTAGCCCTGGTCACCCCAGCATAAATGAAATTCAAGAAGATGACCTAACATCTATGATCATGAAGAGGATAACAGAGGAAACAAATAAAATGTGTAAAGACCTAGAGAAAGATAAAGTCAAACAGATTATGGACATCTGTAAAGAAATAGAGGAAGATAAAAACAATCAGATTATGGTCATCTGAAAAGAAATAGAAGAAGATAAAGAAAAATAGATAAAAGATAAAGAAAAGATTATGGCTATCTGTGAAGAAACAAAGGAAGTTGCAGACAAACAGTTTGTGGCCTTAGAGAGGAAATGCTTAAATCACTGGAAGAAATAAAAGAAACAGAGGATTTTTCAAACAAACAGCTGAAGGAACTGAAGGAAAAACAGGAAAAAAACAGACAGACAGGTGAAGGAAATCAACAAAATGGCTCAAGACAAGAAGACAGAATTGGAAAAATTAAAGAAAACAGAAATGGAGGAAATTGTGGAGAGAAAGAACTTAGGAAAGAAAGCAGGAACTAAAGAGGTTAGCATAACCAATAGACTACAAGAGATGGAAGAAAGAATCTCAGGTGTGGAAGATACAATGGAAGAAATAGATGTATCTGTCAAAGAAAATGTTAAATCTAAAAAAATTTCTGACACAGACCATCCAAGAAATTCAAGACAACATAAAAAGACAAAACCTAAGAATAATAGGAATAGAGGAAAAAGAAGATTCCCTTCTCCAAGGCCCAGAAAATATTTTCAACAAAATCATTGAAGAAAATTTCCCCAACTTAAATGAGAGGCCAATAAGAATACAAGAGGTCTACAGAAGAACCCAATAAATTAGACAAGAAAAGAAGATCCTCCTGCCACATAATAATCAAAATCGTAAGGATACAGAAGAAAGAAAAAAATACTAAAAGCTGCAAGGGAAAAAGGCCAAGTAACATATAATGGCAAACCCATTAGAATCACACCTGACTTTTCAACAGAGACTATGAAAGCCAGAAGGGCCTGGACGGATATCATGCAGACCCTAAGAGAACATAGATGTCAGCCCAGGCTACTATATCCCGCAAAACTCTCAGTCCTCATAGACTGAGAAAACAAGATATTCAACTACAAAAAAAAATTTCAACAATACCTAAGCACAAATCCAGCATTACAGAAGACAGTGGAAGGGAAAATACAGCCCAAGAAAACTAGCTACTTTCAAGGAAACACAGAAATAGTTAACCTCACTATAGTAAAACAATAAATAACCAGGCACACAAACTTATGACCACAGCCAACATCAAAATCAAAGGATCTAACAGCCACTGGTCATTGATCTCTCTCAACATCAATGGACTCAATTCTCCAATAAAAAGGCACAGACTAACAGAATGGATGCGTAAACAAGACCCAGCAATCTGTTGCATACAAGAAGCACACCTAAGTCACAAAGATAGACATTACCTGAGAATAAAGGGATGGAAGACAGCTTTCCAAGCAAATGGACCAAAGAAGCAAGCAGGAGTAGCCATTCTAATATCTGATAAAATAGGCTTACAACCAAAATTAATCAAAAGAGATGGAGAAGGACACTTCATACTCATCAAGGGAAAATCCCACCAGGAAGACATCACAATCCTGAACATCTATGCCCCAAATATAAGGGCATCCACATTTGTAAAAGAAACATTGATAAAACTTAAACCATACATAGATCCTCACATATTAACAGTGGGAGACTTCAACACCCCACACTCAACAAAAGACAGGTCAACAAAACAGAAATGAAACAAAGAAACAATGTGTCTAACAGAGGTCATGAATCAAATGCACCTCAGGGACATCTACAGAACCTTACATCCAAACACAAAAGAATTTATTTTCTTCTCAGCACCTCATGGAACTTTCTCCAAAATAGACCATATAGTGGGTCACAAAGTGAGCCTCAACAAATACAAGAAGATTGAAATAATTCTTTGTATCTTATCTGATCACCATGGAATAAAGCTGGACTTCAACAAAAACAGAAAGAGCAAAAAGACTACACACACATGGAAATTGAACAACTTGCTACTAAATGACAGCTGGGTCAGGGAAGAAATAAAGAAAGAAATTAAAGTCTTCCTAGAATTCAATGAAAATGAAGACCCAACATACCCAATTACACAATACCCAAGTACACAATAAGGATATTTGCGCAACCATAGTTGTAGTAGCTTTATTTGTAATAGCCAGAAGCTGGAAACAGCCCAGATGACCCTCAACTGAATAATGGATACAGAAATTGTGGTACATCTACACAATGGAATACTACTCTGCAATGAAAAATAAGGAAATCTTGAAATTTGCAGGTAAATGGTGGGACCTAGAAAGGATCATTCTGAGTGAGCTGTCCCAGAAGCAGAAAGACCCACATGGTATATACTCACTCATATTGACATGTAATATATGATAAACCTACTAAAATCTATAAATCTAAAGAAACTAATCAAGAAAGAGGACCCTGACTAAAATGCTCAATCCCCATCCCGAAAGGCAAAGAGGAAGGACATCAGAAGAAGAAGACAACAGGAAACAAGCTAGAAACAAAGGCTCTGCCCTGCAGACTATCAAAGCAGGTGCTGCGACCTATGGCCAACTTTTGGGCAATGTGCATGGAATCTTATGTAAGAAGTGGGAAATTATAAGATCTGGAGAGGACAGGAACTCCACAAGGAGAGCAACAGAACCAGAAATTTGAACACAGGGATCTTTCCAGAGACTCATACTCCAACCAAGTATCATGCATGGAGATAACTTAGAACCCCTGCACAGATGTAGCTCATGGCAGTTCAGTGTCCAACTGTGTTACATAATAATGGGAAGAGGGACTGCCTCTGACATAATCTGGCCTGCTCATTGATCACCTCCCCCTGAGGAGAGAGCAGCCTTACCAGGCCACAGATGACAATGCAGACACTCCTGATGTGACCTGATAAACTAAGATCAGAAGGAAGGCGAGGAGGACCTCCCCTATCAGTGGACTTGGGGAGGGGCATGAGCAAAGAAGGGAGAGAGAGGGTGGGACCGGGAGGGAGGGGCTTATGGGGGGATACAAAGTGAATAAAGTGTAAGAAAAATAAAAGAAAAATCTTTCAATGTGCAAGACAATCAGGACAGTTTTTTTTAAATTTTTAATTATTCTATTTTTAATACACTTTATTTACTTTGTATCCCCCCTTTAGTTCCCTCCTTTCTCCCCTCTCAATCCCTCCCTTCTTTCCCTTTTTCCACTCATGTCCCTCCCCATGTCCACTGGTAAGGGAGGGTTTTTTTTTTTTTCCCTTCTGATCCTAGTCTGTTAGGTCTCATCAGGAGTGGTTGCATTGTCTTCTTCTGTGGCCTGGTAAGGCTGCTCCCCCCTCAAGGGTAGGTGATCAAGGAGCAGGCCAATCAGTTCATGTCAGAAGCAGTCCCTGTTCCTATTACTATGGAAACCACTTGGACACTGAACTGCCATGGGCTACATCTGTGCAGGGGTTCTAAGTTATCTCCATGAGTATGAGTCTCAAGAAAGACCCCTGTGTTCAATTTTTTTGGTTCTGTTGCTCTCCTTGTGGACCTCCTGTCCTCTCCAGATCTTACTATTTCCCACTTCTTTCATAAGATTCCCTGCATTCTGCCCCAAGTTTGGCCATAAGTCTGAACATCTGCTTTGATAGTCTGCAGGGGCCCTCTGTGGGAGGCTCCTAACTTGTTTCCTGTTTTTTTCTTCCTCTGATGTCCATCCCTCCTCTTTGTTTTTTGGGATGGGGATAGAGCATTTTAGCCAGAGTCTTCCCTCTAGATTAATTTCTTTAAATGTATAGATTTAAGTATGTTTATCCTATATTACATGTCTATATGAATGAGTATATACCATGTGTGTCTTTCTGCTTCTGGGATAGCTCTCTTAGGATGATCCTTTCTAGTTCCCACTATTTACCTGCAAATTCCATGATTTCCTTGTATTTCATTGCTGAGTAATATTCCATTGTGTAGACGTACCACAATTTCTACATCCATTCCTCAGGTGAGGGGCATCTGGGCTGTTTCCACCTTCTGGTTGTTACAAATAAAGCTGCTACAAACATGGTTGAGCAAATGTTCTTATTGTGTACTTGAGCTTTTTTTGGATATATGCCTAGGAGTGGTATAGCTGGATCTTGAGGAAGTGCTATTCCTAGTTGTCTGAAAAGGCACCAGATTGATTTCCAGAGTGGTTGTACAAGTTTATATTCAGGAGGACAATTTTAAAGGGATAGGTAATGGTAACTATGATCAAAATGAGGCAGGGTGAAAAGAATGGAGACTGGAGTAGGAACAGGAGTTGTAGGTGGGGTGGGCAGCACAGGCCTCAGGGACAAGGCGATGTTTTCTCGGAAATTTTCCTCTGACACAGGTTTCAAGGTCAAGTAGGTATATGGTGTCTCACAGGAACATCATTAAAAGGAAAGTATGGACAAAGGTTACTGTGCAAAATACAGCCCTGGCTGGCTATAAGCCCAAAGGAACAAGAGGTGAGACTACAGAGGCCTTGCAGGTAGTCACAGGGATTTCATATTTGTTCTTAGTGAGACAGTTATTGGAGTGTTTTACAGAAGATATGACTGTTTTAAAGGAGTGACTTAAATATACAAGAATATTCAGCAGGTAAAGGGACTTGTACAAGCTCTATGGCACAAATGTAAACCCCAGAACCCACATAAAGATGTAAGGAGTGAATTTGGACTCACCCCACAAAATTATTTCCTGACCTATACACACCCTCTTCAGCCTGAATTCATTGTTCTTCCTTTCTACAGGCTGGTTGGTATTAAGTGATAGAAAACCAATTCAAGCTAAGAGATTTTAAACAAGGAGACATACACAGAGAAAGAAAATGTGAAACTAAACTGAAAATAAATACAGACCCCATGATACTTTCTTGCCAACCTTCATATTTATATCCCTGTGGTCAGATGCTTCTCTGGAGAAATTATCTCCCATGTTTCCACAGGATGTGGCTATGGATACTTCTGAGCCTAGTATCTGTGGAACAGGAACTCCTAAGTCTTGTGGCATCCAGAAGGTTCTTGAAGGAGAGTCTCTTTGCTACCTGGGATTTGACCTACCTATTCAATGCCAGGCCGCTTGAGGCATTCTGAGGTAAATCTCTTTGCTTCTCAGTCATACATTAAATTCTGAATGCAAATAGTCTGAAAGAGAGATGATTAGCCATATCTTTCATCACTGTGAAAAAAATACCTGAAGGCTGCAATATGAAAGAGAGAGGATTTATTTTGGTTCATCGTTTTAAGGGGTTATTCATTGTGGTCAGCAGATTCCATTGCCATGGTCTTGAGACAAGATATATGGGAAGTATGTGGTGGAACAGAGCCACTCAACTGATGATGGACATGAATCAGAGAGAGAAAAAAGAGGCCAGGAACTACATCTTTCCACTTCACTCGTTTAGCCCCCACCTTCCACAACTCTACTACATCTCAATCATTCATAATTTCAGTCTATCAATAGTTTAAGAGAATCTGTGTATTACACAGTCATTTGGGATAAGAAGATCAATTGGATAGAATTGCATGTATGATCCAATACCTCCCATGTTTTACTTTCTTTTTTGTTTTTTGCATGTCCATATTTTATTTTATTTTATTTTTATTTTTTATTAATTACATTTTATTCACTTTGTATCCCCTCATAAGCCCCTCCCTCCTCCCCTCCCGGTCCCACCCTCCTTCCCCCTTCTTCGAGCATGCCCCTCCCCAAGTCCACTGATAGGGGAGGTCCTCCTCTCCTTCCTTCTGATCTTAGTTTATCAGATCACATCAGGAATGGCTGCATTGTCATCCTCTGTGGCCTGGTAAGGCTGCTCTCCACTCAGGGAGAAGTGATCAAAGAACAGGCCTATCAGATTATGTCAGAGGCAATCCCATTATTATGTAACCCACTTGGATATTACACTGCCATGGACTATATCTGTGCAGGGGTTCTAAGTTATTTCCATGCATGGTCCTTGGTTGGTTGAAGTATGAGTCTCTGGGAAGACCCCTGTGTTCAAATTTTCTGGTTCTGTTGCTCTTCTTGTGGGGTTCCTGTCCTCTCCTGATCTTAGTATTTCCCACTTCTTACATAAGATTCCCTGTACTTTGCCTAACAGTTGGCCATAAGTCTCTGCTTTGATAGTCTACAGGGTAGAGCCTTTCAGAGGTCCTCTGTGGCAGGTTCCTAGGTTGTTTCCTGTTTTCTTCTTCTTCTGATGTCTATCCTCTTCGCCTTTCGGGATGGGGATTGAGCATTTTAGTCAGGGTCCTCTCTCTTAATTAGTTTATTTAGATGTACAGGTTTTAGTAGGTTTATCCTATGTTATATGTCTATATGAGTGAGTATATACCATGTGTGTCTTTCTGCTTCTGGGACTCAGGATGATTCTTTTCAGGTCCCACCATTTACCTGCAAATTTTATGATTTCCTTATTTCTCATTGCAGAGTAGTACTGCATTGTGTAGATGTACCACAATTTCTGCATCCATTTTTCAGTTGGGGGATCTGGGCTGTTTCCAGCTTCTGGCTATTACAAATAAAGCTGCTACAAACATGGTTGAGCAAATGTCTTTACTTGAGCCCCTTTTGGATATATGCCTAAGAGTGGTATGGCTGGATCTTGAGGAAGCATTATTCCTAGTTATCTGAGAAAGCGCCAGATTGATTTCCAGAGTGGTTGTACAAGTTTACATTCCTACCAGCAGTGGAGCACGACATAATAATTGAAAGTAAAACATATTCCCAACCTGTTCTACTTTCAATTATTATGTCGTGATAAAATACCATATCAAAAATCATTTTGGGGAGAATATGATTTTTTAGAGTAAAATTTCAGGCTGTATTCAGCCCATCATAACAGCGAAGCAACAGTAGCAGGGGCTGAAAGTACCTAGTCATATCCACAGCTAATGCTAAGGAGAAGTGAATGTGTGCAGACTCTGCTCCCTTGCTTGTGCTCAGCTTGATTTACCACTTACACAGTTCAGGAACTGCTTTGCCTGAGGAATGATGCCAACCACAGTGGGTTAGGTTTCTCCACATTGGTTAACTTAAGATGATGCCAAAGACATGCACAAGGACCAATCAGATGTTGATTCTCACTGAAACTTTTTTCTTGGGTGATTCTAGATTGTGTTAAGAAATTGGTCATTAAAACTATTACATTCCTTAAAGTCCCAGCTCTGAATACTGCTGTCATTGGGGCCAAGCCTTCAATATGTGAGCCTCCTGATGATAAACATTATATATAAGCCATAACAAGTCATTATACATTTAAACCATCCTCACTGAAATTAGTAAAGTTCTTTCCTGTTTTCAAGACCTGTTACACTTCATGCTCACAATAATCTTTTCATCCCCCAAATCTTTGTGGGGGAACAAAAGAGAACACAAGTTATTAATCAAATCCAGAATGTGGCTTCTTTAGGCATGGATTTCTCAGTCTGATCACTAGGTGAAAGGTGCCCCATGGTGACACAGTAAAACATACCTATTTAATAATCTGCTGGCTTGCTGAAGTAATATGCCAGTGACACAGTAGCTTTTATTGCAATGCTTTCTGGAACATATATGTGGCTTCTTTGACAAAGGAACTGCAGAAAAAAGGTAAAGAAAAAAATTCTGACAATTCCAAGACTGAAAAATATGAACTATTGTTGACAGTTATCATAGGAAATTATTTTAGACTGAAAACATCCATACTATCTCCCAGAGAAGAAAGGGAACTGTAAAATAACGAATTAAATCAAATAGACAAAGGGCCATCCCCACATAACAGCCCTTTATGGAAAGTCTGGTTTAATTTTTCTCACATGGTTTGCCCGACACACTGAAAAGTGTATCCTCAGCATCACCTTGATATGGAAATAGCACAGATCTGATCTAAAAAGTTGAGTTAGGCACTCACAATGAATTTTCCTGATGAGAGTTTGTAAAATTCCTGGTTCACTTTTGCTCCAGGCACTTTGGAACTGATAGTTTTTTAAGCTTTGTTTTTCTACTTGAATTTTCCTGATGAGAGTTTGCAAAATTCCTGGTTCACTTTTGCTCCAGGCACTTTGGAACCAATAGTTTTCTAAGCTTTGTTTTTCTACAGTCTGGGCACAATATATGCATTTTATATGCTTTAGACCATTAGTCTTCCTGCCACAGATGTCTGTGTAGTTACAGATTCTTTTAAAGATGCTATGAGTTTATTAATAAGGGTGGTTTTTCTGAAGCCTTCAGATGTGACATTAGGTCAGCATTTGCTGCTTACTTCATTTATACTTTCACTCTGTCCCTATTTCCCACTTTAAATTCCCTCCTATGAAATTAAGTGCCTACCATGGAGAAAGCTTGAAGTCATACTGTACAGCTTCCTAAACTAACACTTTACTCTACAGTTGAACTACAGAATCAGTAAGTACACAGGTGATGTCTTTAATCATCGTGCTATCTTGTTAGATGCAGAAAATAAACACTGAGAGCTAGACAGATATAGAACGTTACAAAAGTCCACAAATTCATACAGATACAGGACTTGTTCACTTATGTTATAAATATATAAATTGTTTCAAGATGCTATTTTCACTCAGAAAATCTTCACTGTTGAGCTCTGTACTGAACTCATGTTACCATTAGGATTATTGTTCATTTCATGTTCATAACATGAATAAAAACTGCAATGTAGCTCATCCTTGACATTATTTGCAATCAAAATGGTTTAATGTTATGACTCCATGGCCCCCCTAACCAATGCTTCAAACATGCCTGGAGCTGGGACAATTATACAAGCTTTCTCCAATTGCTAAATGTGAGAAAAAGTGTCTACAGAAAAGCCTAGGGTAAGAGGGCAGGGACTGGAAATAAAAAGAAACTGCAAATTAAAAAGAGAGAAGGAAAAGGGGGAGGATGAAAGAAAGAAGAAAATAAGGGAGGAAAGACAGAAAGAATGAAACAAAGATGAAAGATGGGCTACTGTATTATGGATCCTTTCCCTAGTCAGTCAAGTAAGATACCTTCTAGACAGAAGAAATGAGTTGAAATTCAGGGTCTAGACAGAGATGCTCTTCTAGTTTTTAACATAGAATATAGCTCTAAGAACAAGAAAACAGGATATTTTAAAATCAGACAATAGCATGATGGGTGCTGAGTTAACCAGGCTGCAGTCTCTGAGCATCTTAATAAACGGTTAAACATCTTTCTTTTGTAGAGAGACCCATCAGTATTTAGGTTTTGCTTCAAAGAATGTAGAGAAAACAATGCTTCTTTTTTTTTCACAGCTGTATGTGGGTTCTCAAATACATTTCAAGATTCAAGGTGCAGCATCTACTCTAATGCGTAGGAGGATCTGTCTGCAACCAGCCACAATGTACATCATGTCAGCCATAGCTACAGTTTCCTTGGTTATCCTCTACTGCCACCTAGGATTGGATGAATCTTACAAATTTAGGAGAGCCATCTTTCTGTTATGATATGTTTGTTTGAACGACCCTTGAATTTGGTTTGTTTATCTTTTATTTTGTATCATATAACATTAAACCATTTTAATATATGTTTAAATGAGGTTATGGGAGAAATGTAGCAAAGGAAATCACATAAAGAAGCTGGCATAAGATGTATTGAGGTCAAGATGAAACCTGGTAAAGATGGAGGGGATGAAACCATGTGTGAATATATAAATGAACCAGCAAGTAAGGTAATTGGAATGTAAACAAGTGTGAATATCTAAATAACAAGGGAGGGATTATAGCTAAATATATTATATTATATTATATTATATTATATTATATTATATTATATTATATTATAGCTAAATATACATGCATTTCAGTAAGGTAAAGGAAATGAGGTGCCTTTGCCTTTTCTTTTTTACTCTTTCTCCTAATATAGTGGGGAAAATTATTCAACATCTGCTTTTAAAAAAAACTTTCTCTAAGAATCTATTTTGAAAAAATGTCAAACCTACAAAAAAAAAAACTTGCAAAAATAGTTCAGTCAGCACCCAAGTGCCACTTACTTAAATTTACCAGTTAGCAGTTTTGCTGCATTTGATTTCTCCCTTTCTTTCTATGTGATGATCCATCTTAATGCTGCTTGCAAATAATAAAATGTCTTTGCTCCATATTTCAACAAGTATCTTTTAAGAATAAGAACTTTTGTTTACATAGTTATAAAACAATGATCAACTTGGTGAATTTAATGTAACTCACCAAAAACATCAATACTGCTCTTGTGATGGACAACTTGTCAACTTCACACAACCTAGAATCACCTCAAAAAAGTCTTAATGAGGAATTGCTGGAAGTACATAAGCATGTCGGCATGTCTATGGGGAATTGCCTCGACTTTAATTGATGTAAGAAAACCCAGCCTATTGTGGGCAGCACCATTCTTCAACAAGGAGTCCTAAACAGTATAAGAGAGGGGAAATGTAGCTGAGGGAAAGCAACCAAGAATTTATGTATTCTCTTTGTTCTGAACGATGGATTCTAGATGCCGTGTTCCTTTCTTAAATTCTCTAAAACAAAGATATGCAACTTGAGATTTAAAAATTTATTTATTTTTTATTAATTACACTTTATTCAATTTGTATCCCAGCTGTAGCTACCTTCCTTAACCCCTCCCAATCCTACTTTTCCTCTCTTTTCTTCTCCTATGGCCCTCCCCCAGTTCACGGTTAGGGGAGGTCCTCCTCCCCTTCCATCTAACCCTAGTCTATCAGGTCTCATCAGGACTGGCTGCATTGTCTTCCTCTGTGGTCTGAAAGACACACATGGTATATACTCACTTATAAGTGAATATTAGTCATATAAAATAAGATAATCATACTAAAATCTGTACACCTAAAGAAGCTAATCAAGAAGGAGGACCCTTGGTAAGATGCTCAATCTTCATTCAGTAAGGTAAATGGGATGGACATTGGAAGAGGGAGAAAACAGGAAACAGGACAGGAGCCTACCACAAAGGGCCTCTGAAAGACTCTACCCAGCAGAGTATCAAAGCAGATGCTGAAACTCATAGCCAAACTTTGGGCAGAGTGCAGGGAATCTTATGAAAGAAAGGGGATAGGAAGACCTAGAGAGCAGTGGAACCAAAAAAATCTGGGCACAAGAGTCTTTTCTGAAACTGATACTCCAACCAAGGACCATTCATGGAGATAACCTAGAACCCCTGCACAGATGTTGCAACCTGAGATTTTAAGCCAAATAAACTTCTTTCTCTACTGTGTTACTTTTTATCAGTGCAGTATATGATGACAAACTAGATGGAAAATGAGAACAGATCTCTAGAGTTTTTAGAACCAAGAGTCCATCAAAGATTATTATCTGAACTTTCTTTTCTTCTTGTGGTCTGTATATAATATAAAGTATAAAGTATCTGAGAAAATAATACTGATGAGTAACTTTTTTATTGCTGTGACTAAATACCAGACAAGAAGCAAATTAAATGAAAAAAAAAGGTTATTCTTGGTCCATAGTTTGGAGGAATCGTGAACCGTGGCAGACTCTGGCATAGGAGCTTGAGCCAGCTGACCATACTATATCTGTAGTCAGAAAGCCAAGAAATGGGTGCTGGTTCTTAATAGCAGTTTTCATTACTTCCTTTCCTTTTTTAGTCTTGAATCCACACACATGGCATAATGCCATCCTTATCCAGGGTAGTTCTTTCCTCCTCAGTCAAACGTCTCTAGAAACACTCTCACAGGTACATGTCTCCTAGGAGATTCTAAAGCCTGTCAGAATGAAAATAGAGGCTGCAGCTGATACTCTTTGGAAGAGCTTCTACCTTATAATCTATTCTACAGAGAAACTAGTATCTTTCCTGATTAAAGGTGGCCACTGAGCTAATGTGCTGCCATATGATCAGTGCCCATCTTGTCCTGATTAGACTGTCTAGACATTTCTGATTAAAGAAAGAAATTAAAGTCTTCCTAGAACTCAATGAAAATGAAGACACAACATACCCAAACTTGTGGGACACAATAAAGGCAGTGCTAAGAGGAAAGTTCATAGCACTAAGTGCCTTCAAGAAGAAATTTGAGACAGCGCATTCAAGCAACTTAATGGCCCACTTAAAAACCCTAGAAAAAGAAGAAGCAGACACACCAAAAAGGAGTAGATGGCTGGAAATAATCAAACTCAGGGCTGAAATCAATCAATTAGAAACAAATAAAACAATTCAAAGAATCAATGAAACCAAGAGCTGGTTCTTTGAGAAGATCAACAAGATAGACAAACCCTTAGCCAAGCTAACTAAAAGGCAGAGAGACACCATCCAAATCAACAAAATCAGAAATGAAAAGGGGGACATAACTACAGACACTGAGGAAATCCAAACAATAATTAGGACTTACTTCAAAAGTCTATATGCAACAAAATTTGAAAATCTAAATGAAATGGACAATTTTCTTGATCGATTCCACTTAACCAAAGCTAAATCAGGACCAGGTAAATCAATTAAATAGTCCTATATCCCCCAAGGAAATGGAAGCAGTCATCGAAAGTCTCCCATCCAAAAAAAGCCCAGGACCTGATGGTTTCGGTGTAGAATTCTACCGGACATTCAAAAAAGAACTAACTCCAGTTCTCTTCAAACTATTCCACAAAATAAAAACAGAAGGAACATTACCAAACTCATTCTATGAAGCCACAGTCACCTTGGTACCTAAACCTCACAAAGACCCAACAAAAAAAGAACTTCAGGCCAATCTTCCTTATGAACATTGATGCTCAACAAAATACTCGCAAACCGATAACCTTTTTTTCATAAGTTACTTGGTTAAATCTGCATTCATTTGTGGAGTACCTCTCACCAACCACCTCTGAGAAATTAAAGTAATATATAGCTATAGGATAAAGGTTAGAAGACTAATTTAATGAAAGAACAACTACCATTTTTGGCTCTGAGGATCAAAATTATATTCATCAAAACCATGCAATTCTGCTTTTATAGTTTTCAAAGACAATATATAAATAAATGGGTTTGACTGTGTGGTGGTTTAAATAAGAATAACCCCCTTAGGCTCATATATTTAATATATAGTCACTGGGGTGTGGAACTCTTTGAAAGGATTAGGAAGATTAGGAGGTAAAAGAGGTTGGTATATGTGGAGAGCCGAGACTCAGATGCCACTAGGTGGCGCTGACATCTCGCCCTCAAAACTATAAACCTCCAGGGCGCATGCGTAGATTGCGTAAACACGCTAAAGATTGCGTAAGCACGCTAAGAATTGCGTAGGCATGCCGGTAAGAGTGAGCAGCCAATCAGGGTATTGACACGTCACTCAGGTGCGACCCGGGCTTATATAAACAGCGCCATTTCGGGCCCGCCCTCTCCTCCGCTCTCCTCCCCTCTCCTCTTCCCTCTCCTCCTTCCCCGTTTCCCTGCCCGGGGCCACGGCCCGCGGGAAGCTGCCCGCGCCCACGAGGTGGCCGGGCGGCCCCTCTCTCCTCTTTTCGTCGCGTGACTAATAAAGGTTTTTGCTGCGGAAGGATTCCTGTGGTCGCGTGCGTTTCTGCCAGCGTAACGCTCACGCGGCTCCCAACAAGTATAGGTGTGGCGTTGTTGGAGGAAGTATGCCACTAGGGATGGGCTTTGAGGTTTCAAAAGCCCATACAAGTCTCTCTCTTTCTCTCTCTCCCTCTCTCTCCTCTCTCTCTCTCTCTCTCTTTCTCTCTCTCTCTCTTTCTCTCTCTGCCTACGGATCAGGACATAGTACTCGGCTACTGTTTCAGCTCTTGCCTGCATAGAGCCTTGCTTCCTGTCATGATGATAATGGACTAACCCTCTAAAATTCTAAGCAAGCCCCCAATTAAATCTTTCTTTTATAAAAATTAGCTTGGTCATGGTGTCTTGTCACAGCAATAGAACAATGATTAAGACAGGCTGTTTGCCAATAAAATATTGCTTACAAAAGCATGCACTGGTCAGGATTTGGTCTATAGATCTCAGATGGGCTAATCAAGGTTTATAAAGGAATTATAATGATTAAGGAATTCTTATATTTGGTAGCATATTTTCTGTTAGCCATAGCATTTTGTAGACAGTTTTTAATATATATATATATATATATATTCTCATATGGTGAAATTGTAGCTTGAAATGAAGACCTGCTAAAAATTAGTCAAAAAAATTATTGTCTCATTCTTTGCAAAACAGAAACAGTCTTCATAATGACAGGGTGTTCAAAGATTGTCATCTAAACAAAACAAACAAATTTGAAACATTCCTCTGAAACACTGATTCATGCCTCCCACTTTTTATGTTGACCTGATAGCACATACTTCAAGTGTGGTAGTGGGTTATTGGGCAGCAGGCACCATCAGGGTGGGCGAGAGTTTTAGGGAAGCTCTAATGAACCCCATTACAACTTTTACACCTGAGCCTGGTCCAGCTGCCTTTTCTGGATACTCTCTGTCTACTTACTCAAATACGCAGTGTCATAACTGTGGAAAGACTATGCTACAGGACACCAGGACCAAAGCTCCTGTTTGCCAGTCATATCAGTGCATTCAACAGTTGAGTGGTGGTTTACTTTCTGTTCCAAACTTTGCCATTTGTTGATGTGTACTATTGAAATGAAAATTAGTATGATATCCTTTTTAGGTATTTTAAAATTCCAATTTAACTTTCATGTGGGGGGAGCAGAAATAAATTCAAGCACTGTGCTATCTTAGCAAAGTTTTGTTAAATCGATAACTTTTGCCTTCAATACTCAATAAATAAGTCTTGACAAACACCCATCAACCTATCTTTTGATTGGCGGATGACCTTGATTTAAATAGCATTCAGTTCTTAACTCTCCTTTCTCTATCTCTCTCCCTTTCCACTTTCTCTCTGTTTCTATTGTCTGTCTTTTCAATATCACCCAGGCTGACCTGAAACTCACTATGTAGCAAAGATTAACCTTAAATTTATTGGCATCCTTCTGCCTCAACAAGCCAAGTGATGGGATTACAAGCATGTACCACAATGCCTAATTTTTTTTATAGTTATTGTTTCTTGTGCTTTGTTAGAAAAATGTTGTTTATCTCAAAATAAAGAAGAGAGTTCTTCATGCACATAGAAATTGTATTGTTTTATATTTTATTTCACAAGATATTTACAGAGTGGGTATCCAGTTGACCCTTCTTGCCAGGTTTCTCGTGAGTAAATTGTCATATACAGTTCTGCATTATGTTCAATGGATTTACCTTTGTGCACATGTCACTCTGAAGAACTTAATAAAACTTCATCCTTGTATTTGATATGATGATTTATTTAAAAACTTGAATTATTTATTTTATTTTATGTGTATGAATGTTTTGCTTGCATGCATGTATGTGGACCACTTGCCTGATGCCCGTAGATGTCAGCAGACGACAATAGATTCTCTGGAATTGTAGTTAGAGATGGTGGTAACCCACTATGTGGATTCTGGGAACCAAACCCAGGTCCTCTGCAGGAGAGACAAGTGTTCTTAACCAATGTAACAGCTCCCTCCCCACTTTAGATACAGCTTCAAAACAGTTTTTACTTTCTTTTTTGCTGGTACACACAAAGCGATGTTTTTTGTTGTTGTTGTTGTTTTGTTTTGTTTTTCTGTTTTTTATTCTTTGCTCATTAGTGATATTTTCAGTAATGTTTCACAATTTTCTGTCAGTTTATTTGTATATTTTCCGTTAGTTTAATTTTAAATTGTTTGACTTTTAAAATGTTCTTATTATCACTGTTTTTGCTTTAGCAAATTGATTTTGTGTTTTAACAGCTTTCCATGATATTTCTTATCAAATCTAATGCATTACTAATTAATTCTAATAACTTAGTCTCCTGAAAGGTACCCACTGTTCTGAACTCTGTCATAACAGAAGAATTTTGCAGTAACTTACTGCTTTTAATCAGTAGATCCTTGACTTTCCAGTAATCACAATCAGGTATTTTATAAGTAATGAATACTTAATTTCTCTAATTTCAGAAAATGTATTTTTTGCTTGCTTTTATGTGGCCATGATACCCTTATTAGAACAACTCAAAACAAGTATGGAAGACATCTTTGTCTCATTTCTGACTCCCAGGAGTGTTGACACAGTGAGTTCTAAGGTAGCCAGGACTAACAGGTAAGGCCTCTTCTTAAAAATCAAAAAAAAAAAAAAAAACAAAACAAAAAAAAGTGAAGCTTACCCTTGAGCTCCAACCTTACCTCTCCTATCCTCTTGAAACCTCTTCTTCGTGGCTTACGTGTCTTTTCTTCTAGTTGTTCCTTCAGACACTGATATTTTATCTTCAATTTATTTTTTGTTCTTATTTTCATTCTAGGTTAATTCCTCTGTCAGTTTTTTACATTAGGACTTGCATGTTCCAATCTGAGAACCAAGAATGTGGACTTTAGCCATATTCCTGTTTTCTAACCCTTGTTGGTTGCCAGGTGTAGAAAAATCAGACTGGAAGTGTCCTCTTGCAGGCTAAGTTTCATTGTGCTAGCTGTTGCTATATCAAAGGTGTCATAATGAAACCTGTATTTTGTATGTTAATTGAAAATGAATAATAACTAAAAAAGCTAGTACTCTGAGGAAAGACGTGATGCAGAATGTTCCACATATACTTGTGGATCAGTAAACATATCCCACACCATCAAGTAACTCCTGGACTGGGGAGAGCTGCAGAGATTAAATAGAAGTTTCAGGGCCCATCAAATATGTATGTTACTTAATGCAGGGCATTGGAGTCTTGATTCCTTATGAATTAAAAAGCACATAGGGATGTGTCTCTGGAGTCTTAGATGGTAGTGGGAACCATTAATCTTCTCCAGAGCCTTTACTTCCAGGACATTCATGTTCTGACACTGTAAAATATCCAAAATCTTCTATACCATGGTAATCATGATTTTTAAAGAGAAGAAAAATTCAGCTCCTATTGTACTCCCAATAGTCCACAGATATTTTGTGATGCATTTACTGCAAGTTAAATATTGTGGTTGGGCTGTAGACACAAATGGGTTTTTTTCTTTGCTACACATGGTAAAGCATGTACAAATCATGAGAAAATTACTTTTAGGATATAGGCAACAGGCAAATGGGAGTACTGCAGGGTGGGGGGGAGCAGTTAGATGCTCATGAGCCAAGGAAGCCCTTGCTAACAAACAAGGGTAGAAAAGTGGGTGGAGAGATGAGAAGTCTGGGAAGAGGTACCCTGCTCCAGTAGGAGACAAAGTGTAAAAGCGGAGATGTTTACAGAAATGCTAAAGTTCCTATTTTTATCCCTTTGTTGAACCTAAAGCACCAGCCTTAGGAGAGAGTGCGAGAAGATAGGTCATGAAAACATAAGTGAACTAACAGGAGCTGGGTTGGAAGGAGTAGTGGCGAAGTTCATTCAGCAGTCAAATTACCTCTTGGGTATAAAGACAACAAATACTAACATGATTCTAATGGATCTGGCAATTTGGATTTGTTGATGCCCTTAGCAAGAACAGTATAAAGGAGTTTGTAAAATCAAAGTCTAAAGCTGGATCACAATATGTTAAGGCATGAGACAGCCTGAGGATGTAGAGATATATCACATAATCCACCAGTGAGTTATAATTCCCCTCCACGAAGCGTGTATGTGTGTGTGCAGGTGTGTGGTATATGTGCATGTGTGTGGTAGGTGTGAGAGATTATGATAGCACCTGTGAAGACAAGAGGAGGTTATTCAATGTCTTATTCTATCCCTCTGCTTTTTTTCTCTGACACAAGACCTCACACTGGGTTTCAGGAATCACCAGAAATTTCATGTTTTTGTCCCTTCACCTCAGTGCAGTTATTACAAGCCCATGTATGACCACAGCCATCTTTTGTTGTTTTAACTTAGATGTTTGTATCCAAAATCAGATTCTCGAGTTTACACATCAAGTTTTTTTACTTACCAAGGCATCTCTCTATCCACTTTTGATTTTTTTTTAACTCAGATATAAAAAAAATAGACTAGCTCTTAAGTAAAAATATGAGTAATAAGGTTAATTGTTGGGCTTATGGACCATGCCTCCAAATGAACTGGCATGGATGGATCATCATCAAACCCAGGAAATCTCAAACTTGAGATTTAGATCTCATTCTGAGAATGAAGTGTGGAACAAAGCTCTCTTCTTGTTTCTGCCACCTGTCTCAGGAGCCTGTGACACAATCTCCAGGTGGCTATAGTTGGTCAGTCATCTGCTATCTCTCCCCATGCAAATATAGCATCACCAGCCAAACAAACACAGTCATCCTCAAAGCCCGTCCAACTGCTCCAGGTTTATGTTTCTGTTTCACATGAAATAAATGGGCCAACAACATTTACTTCATCAATGACTGTCTGAAGCTGGGCGATGGTGGTGCATGTCTGTCCTCTGCACTCTGAGAAACAGAGGCAGGCAATTTTCTGTGAGTTCGAGGCCAGCCTGGTCTACAAAGTGAGTCCAGGACAGCCAAGGCTACAACAGAGCAACCCTGACTTGGGAGGGGGGGAAAGACTGAGACTCACTGTTTATTCTGGGGAAAGAAGGTATCCCCTCCTCCCTGAAGAATTCACCATTGAATCCTTGGGCTTGATTGTTGGTCAGCCAGCCAAGGCAGAATTACTATTGAAACTTGCCTGACACTGCAAGCTCAGTGCTCATCTTCCAAAATGAGCTGCTGACAGCCTGGAAGCCATAAGCCAATCAGGCTCAAACATTTTAACCAAAGAGTGTGAGATATCTGCACCTGCCTCAACTTTTGAGTCCCAATGGCAGAAGCCTAAGCCATTTGGTGTAGGTGGTCCAAACAAAAGGAGTTGTATGTAACTTAACCTTCTACTGCTAGAGCGGCTGCATTGTCTTCCTCTGTGGCCTGGCAAGGCTGCACCCCGCACCCCCCCTCAGGAGCCGTGACTCCAGCGGAGAGACTGCTTTTACTGGACCTTCTCTAAAGGCAGGGTAGAACTTGCAAGTCCATCTCCTTTTGTTTGTGACAGCAGGTGGGATAGCTTGTGAGGGTCACACCTCTTCCTCAGGCTCCTTGTGCAAATTAACCTATTGTGCTGAGATGTTTTACTGGCTGAAAGTAACTCCTCAAAAAATAAAGTGGTCAGAAGGCTGGAGGCAGAGGAGGAGGCAGAGACTTGAGACTTGCTGCTTGCTGCAGCAGCCTGCCTTTTGCTGTGGCTGTCGAATCTGGACCTTTAAAAAGTTTCCTATGTGCTGTGTGTTTATTTTATTAATTTTCATCCTCACTTCAACTCAAGAACCGTTCCACTCTGCTGGCTGGCTCCAGCACACACACACACACACACACCCCGGCCCAGGGGGAGATGATCAGAGAGCCTGTCACTGAGTTCATGTCAGAGACAGCCCCTGCTCCCCTTACCAGGGAGCCCACTTGGAGCTCCCCTTACCAGGGAGCCCATAGGGCTATGTTTTACCACACACCCCACAGCTTTAACATTCTTGGCTTCAGTCCTTCATCATCTCTTGTTTGTGCCAAAGAGCTTCCTCTCTACAACCTGCATGCTTTCCTTGCTGCCAGCTAATGTCAGCTCTTTCTTCTGACCTCACCCCAGAGTCCACCTCCTGACCCCTCAAATGAATTCATGTCCCTCGAGTAAGCAATGTCATAACACCCTGTAGGTCACAACCTTTAGAGTTGTACTTTGGTGACTGTGGACCATATGGGAGGGGCATATTGGGGGAGGAGGGAGGAAGGGTGGGATTGGGAGGAGATGAGGGAGGGATCCACATCCGAGATATAAAGTGAATATATTGTAATAAATAATAATAATTAAAAATTGCAAAAAGAAAGAAGAAAAGAAAGAGCAGCAATACTTTTTGGAAGAAAATCTTTTTTTTCCCCCCACACTTCTGGCTTAACAGGATATCCTGTGACACGAGGATCCAGTTACATCTGTTTCATTCTTCCTCACCTAGAGGTTGACATTGCTGGGAGAGGTGGAACTTTTGACCCTGTACTTCATCCTTCTCCAACACTCAGACTTCCACCTGGGAAATGCATAGTTTCTCACCAGCAGTGTTGGCAGGAGATACAGAACTGAAAGACTGCCATGAGCCTATCTAGACGGGGAGACCCCGCTTCCCAAGGAACAGCGAGACCAGCCTTCGGATGCAAGCTGCAAGAGGTTTATTTTGATACACGGGTACCCGGGGCGACCAAGCCTATCGGAGGACTTGCGCGCCTCTCGGTTAGGGTGACGGGTTTTTATAGGGCTCGGGAGCAGGAGGCGCGGTTACAGAAGCGAGAAGCAGTTACAGGGTTCTGATTGGGTGGTTTGAACAAAGCCGTAGTTAAGTCACGTACCCAAAACAGGGAAGGCGGGAAGGCAGATTGTGAGCAGGGTCACGTACCCACCCGGAACCGGAAGGCGGGAAAGAATGCAGCGGAGGTAGCTATCCCCTCAGGGAACTTACCGCTATACTGCGCCTACTCTACATAACAATCGCTGCTTATCTTTGGTCTTTCAGAACCACAGCTGGTTAGAGCGGAAAAAGTATGAGTGCTACCCCACCTAAGTCTCCACACTCTGAGGAAGGCAGTCCTTCCTTTTTTTTTCCCCCCCACATTGTTTTCAGTCTGCACCTTCAACAGGCACTGGATACGGAGCAACTAAAGTCTCTTGGTTAGGGCACTCTCTGATATTGGCCTAAGCTTCCCTTACCCTCTTTCCCAACCTTGACAGCCCAACCTGGGTGTAGGCAATGATCTTTTAGCTCTTCAGAAAACAAACCAGAAACCAACCAACCAAACAACCAACCAACCAAACAAACAAACAAAAACCAGGAGATACGAAACCACAGAAATGTAATATAAATTAGCATATAGCTCAGACCTCAGAACTTAAATAAGACTAATCTGGATTAAAGGAACTTGCCAGAAATGAATTTCACATAAAGGAAACCCAATTCTCTCACACCATTATGCACAGGACACTCGTACTCATGAACACACACTCCGACTTCATTCATTCACTCAAAGGGATACGAACGTGCATTGAAGATCTGCTGTACATCAGGACTCACATGTGATGCTGGGACCTCAAGAAAAAGGAAAATAAAGTTAGACCATGTCCTCCACAGTCACCAAAGTACAACTCTAAAGGTTGTGACCTACAGGGTGTTATGACATTGCTCACTCGAGGGACATGAATTCATTTGAGGGGTCAGGAGGTGGACTCGGGTGAGGTCAGAAGAAAGAGCTGACATTAGCTGGCAGCAAGGGAAGCATGCATGTTGTAGAGAGGAAGCTCTTTGGCACAAACAAGAGATGTTGAAGGACTGAAGCCAAGAATGTTAAAGCTGTGGGGTGTGTGGTAAAACATAGCCCTAAAGATGTCAGATTGGACTTAGAGCCTGAAGTTCTACAGCTTGTGTTCATGTTTTTGGAAAACAATGGAAGGTTTTCAGTAGAGGGAAGATAACAGCAGATTTTAGTTCTAAAACATTCTATCTGCAATAAAAATGGATGGAATAAGGTGTGCTGGTGGTGGAAGTAGAAAAATGGTAAAAAAAAGTTAGTGAAATCAATCAGTCTTGGCAGATGATTGAAAAAAATGTGATATTGGCATGTTAGAAACCCACAAAGCAAGAGATTTGTAGTGCTGATTCTATTGGTTTCTTAGATCAAAGGGCTAGCTTACATTTATTAATAGTTAGGTGTTTTGAGGTCCAGTTGCTAAATCCATCCTTTGAGACTGAGCTCATGCTAGAGTTGGAGATGACGGTGCCTGATGCTCTGAACCTATCAAGACGCTTGCCTCTGCATTTATACAACTTAACTCTGCTAAATGTTCTGTTGCTTTCAGATAAATGAAGATTTTGTGTTAGTGAAGAAGAGCCACAATGCAGTGACTTTCTATTAATATGGGATGCCTTTTTAAAAAAATTTAAAAAATAAGATAGCAGTTGGTCATGCATCTAGCATGCTTATAAACTGCTTCTGGTTTCATACTGGTAGAAATCAAAATCATTTTGCTTTTTATTGTTTAGCTATAGTTAACTTCATTAACATCAGCTCTTATTGCTTCCTCCTCATTGTGATGCTAAGTTGAAAGAAACGAGACAAAGGAATCTTGTATAACTATCTGTTTCTAGCACTGCATGAAACAGAAGAATACTGAATACCAATTCCTGAAAGTCATTCCCTGACCTCTATGTGTGCACTCTGGTGTGTATGCACACACCTGCACACACACAAAATGAATAAATGTCATTAAAAGTAAATGAACCAGCACAGGCCTTTAAGCAAATGGTAACAATTCACAGGCTGCTCATAATAAATGAAATGGTTATGAGCCTATTAGGTGTTCAGTTAACAGGAGAACTGGTGATTGTAAAACAACTTAGAGCCGTGGTTTTCAAAGTGGGTTACATGCTACTCATTGACTCATTCCTATTGCCTCTGCCCCCCGACCCTGGCCATCTTTCTCTACTTATATTTTCCCTGCACCCTTTGCTCACCCTGAAGATGAGTGATTTGTAGCCAAATCCCAATTTCTGGCTCTATCCCCTAACAGTCCATCACAAAAATCTCACCATCTCCAAATCACTTCTTACACTTTAACATGAAATATATTAATAAATACTTATTTATGAAATTGCTGTCATAGAAATAGCATATATAACAAACAAGGGTACAAGTTAAGACTACAGAGTATGTCACTAAATAAAATAGCATAACATTAGGCTACTATTAACACAAACATTCATAAATTCATATCTATTAAATAAACATAACAAACATGAAACAAGCATGTAATTTCAAAGAAACAAAACAAATTAGTAGATAAAGTAATAAGAAATTAAGAGTTATTGTTGGGGGCTGGGGAGATGGTTCAGCAGTTAAGAGCACTGACTGCTCTTCCAGAGGACCCAGGTTCAATTCTCAACACCCACATGGCAGCTCACAACTGTCTGTAACTCCAAGATCTGACACCCTAACACAGACA
Source organism: Meriones unguiculatus (assembly GCF_030254825.1). Classification (NCBI taxonomy): domain Eukaryota; kingdom Metazoa; phylum Chordata; class Mammalia; order Rodentia; family Muridae; genus Meriones; species Meriones unguiculatus. Next base: position 84,917,798 of record NC_083351.1, read on the forward strand.
TACATGCAGACAAAACACCAGTGCATGTAAAACAAAAATAAATAAATTAACAAAAAAGAGACACTGTGGATTTTGAACAAATGAGCATTTTTCAGGTTCATAGATTTAAAAAAAATCTTTTGTGCATATGATGCTTTGTCTGCATTTACATCTGTGCACCCTGTGTGTACCTTTGGAGGCTATAAAGGGCATAAGATCTCCTTATGCCCTTATGGAGCTACAGTAAATTGTGAGCTTCCATGTCTGTTCTGGGAATCAAATCCTGGTCCTCTACAAGAGCAGGACTTAACCACCAAGCCATATCTCCAACCCCTCATAGAGATCCTTTTTGTGCAATGTGTTTTATTAAAATTGACAATGTATAAAATTCATGTTCCAGATATTGCTCCATTGTAAAAAAAATTTAGAACAGCAATCTTTGTCTGTACCCAGTGAGATGTTTGGGTCAGGAGGAAACTCCCTGGGGATGCTGTGGGACGGTGGAAGACTATGTTCAGCTCCTCTGGATACTCAGCATCTCTGGATGCTCATCTACTGCAAGGATGTTCATTCTTAGGGCTTCAGCCTGACACTGATGACAATTGACATGGGCAGCCTCATCCTTGGCACTGAAGCCTCAATCGGTCTTTCTCTGAGACTTCCCTTTCAATTGCTAGAGAAACCATGAACAAGACTTGTCCTTTTGTTTGTTTGTTTGTTTTGGTTCATTTTTTTGTTATGTTTTTCCCATCTGTCTGACATGGAAATAGATGATTAAAATAAAGGGATTCTCTCTTTTATCTGCATCATGAGAGCTGTGCCAGAACTGTTCTCCGGACTTCATTACCCTTTTATTTCTAGCTTCCTTCTCAGTATTATTTTCTGTGTTATAGAGAATAAATTAAGTGTAATTTTTACTGTGGCTTGAATATTCAGCATGCATGTCTGAGTTAACTCATGACCAGTAAAGGGGGGTCTACAGAAATAAGATGTCCCAGAAGCCAGGCACAATAGGGGAATGGCTATAATTCCAAGACTCATGAATGCAGAGGCGCGGATCTCTGTGAATTGAAGGCCAGCCTAGTCTACAAAGTCAGTCCAGGACAGCCAAAGCTACACAGAGGAACCCTGTTTCAGAAAAAAAAAAAAAAGCTTCAGAAATAACTTATACCCTCACATCTTGCTAAGAACAGGTGAAATGTAGTGGAGAGTACACTAGCAATTAAAAAAAAATGTGCCCATTTTAACAAACAGAATGGATTACTTTTCCACATGAAACCTCTCAGGTTTCCATAAAAACTAAGTATTAGCAACAGAGATGCTTTCAGGGGCAGGCTGAGGGGAAATGAAGTTGGATGGGCATAGGTGTATGAGGGTCCCAGTTATTTCAGCACCCTTTCCAATCAGCACCAATGACAGAGTAATTCTTGTTAACTGCTAAATGATTTCCAAGATTGTGTCCCTTGCAGTGTGGCAGCTCAAGTCACTGGGATGAGAGTCTGCTTGCTGTGTAAAATGATCTTGGGTAAACTTGCAGAAATCCCAGCTAAATATGAAAATAGGCTTGGAAATAATGTTGATGTATGCCAACCGATTCCATAATTGGTGAAAGGCTAGAAGGAGCCTGTTTTGGGAAACAGAATATTTTCTTTATTTTCTTTTGTTTTTAAATTTGACAAGTAAGTTTATTAGAGAAAATATTTAATATAAATGTAATTTACTGAGTAATTATTTATCAACAAGATTATATAATGAAAGTAAGTCTCAGAAAATAACCTGATAATATTACTTAAATTTGCTTAGTTAATATTTTTTTTATTTTATTTTTCTTTTTAGTTACATTTTGTTAACTCTGTGTCCCCGCTGTATCCCGCTCCCTCATTCCCTCCCCAACCCCACACTTCCTCCCTGGTTTCCTCCCTGCCCCTTTCCAAGTCCACTGATAGGGAAGGACCTCCTCCCCTTTCATTTGACCCTGTTTTATCAGGTATCTTCAGGGCTGGCTGTAGAGTCCTCCTCTGTGACCTAACAGGACTGCTCCTCCCCTGGGAGGGTGGGGGGGAGTCAAGGAACCTGACCTTGAGATCCTGTTAGAAATAGTCCTTGTTCCCCTTACTTTGGAAAACTATTTGGTTACTGAGCTACCACAGGCCACATCCGAGCAGAAGTTCTAGGTTATATCCATAGATGGTCCTTGGTTGAGAAAAGACCCTGTGCCCGGATATATTTGGTCCTTTTAGAGCTCCTATCCTTTCCATATCATACTAACTCCCCTTCTTTCATATGATTCCCTGCACTTTGCCGAGGGTTTGGTTATGAGTCTTAGTGTCTGCTTTGAAACACTGCTAGGTAGAGTCTTTGAAATGCCTTTTGTGGTAGATTCCTGTCATACCTTAAATGCACATCCCATTTGTCTTTCTAAATGAGGATTGATCGTCTTCGCCCGTGTCCACTTTCTTGATTACCTTCTTTAGGTGTGTAGATTTCATTATGTTTATCATATCTTGTAGGTCTATATAAGCGAGTATATACCATGTTTGTCTTTACTTTCTCATGTGGTCTTCACCTGCTTTGTAAAGGGGCATACATTTAGGAGAGCTTTCCCAGTTGTGAGTTCATTCACTCACCGTACAAATAATTACAGATACTGTGCTTAAAGACACTATCTAAAGCTCACCTAAATAGAAAATAAAATTGTTGAAAATGAGACATGTAAGGAACAGACTAAGTCAACTGAGCAGCAGGTTCTGTGGCTTTGGGTATATATTAAAATGTTCACATTCTCCCTTACCCCCTTCAACACACACACACACACACACACACACACACACACACACACACACACAGAGAGAGAGAGAGAGAGAGAGATGATTTCAAGACTTGAGTCTTTAGGGTCAAAACATAAGTAGCAAAACTGAAAGAAATATACCCCATGATACATGATTTCCAGGGTCAAGGATCCAATAAGGCTACCAGTAACTTTCAGTTTGACCTTCTGCAAATAAAATGCTTCTATCTACCTGTATTTCCTCTAAGCACAGGTATCATCTCTCTTGGTTTTACTATTTTATCCGTGGTCCCTAGATTAGAGCTCTGCACTGGCAGAGCTCAATAAATATCTCTTTAAAAGTGGAAAAAAATAAAAATTTAAAACTTAAAAAAAAAACCAACATAGGTTGGTCTCAAGTGACTAGAGTATGTACTGTGCTACAAATGAGCTGCAGAAGATTTATTGACAACCTTGGCCATTGGATTCCACTAAAAACAGTTTAGTGACCTCCCTGGCCTTTTTTTTTCAGGCCCTAAAGCTAATCAGAAAAGAAAGTTAGGCATCCAGCTATTCCATAGGTAAGTCTAGTAAGCCTTGGGAAAAGAGACAGAAGAAGACAATGGGCGTTGGTATTTACTCAAGGACAGGTATGGGTATTGGGTAGAAAGAATACAGAGGGGGTGGGTGTAGGGAGATGATTTGATGGTGAGGAGATATTCTCAAATACAAGTTTAAGGAAATCTAAGCTTTTCATCTGGGTGTCATAGAAAAGAGCCCTGAACCAAACAGCAGCTTTCCTGATTGCTCTGGGAAGCTTCATTTCTCTGTTAGCATTATCTCTTACATGTTGTTCTTCTGTTGCCCACAGTGTAGCTCACCAATACTTGCATATCTTTTGCAAAGTTGTATGTTTACAGGGACTGAAATGCTAAGCTTGCAGTGGTTGCTCAATAAGTTTAAAAGATAAACTGTCATTCTTGGACATGGGCACTTAAATGTCATATTACTATTTCCTTTATGCATGTTTAAAGAGTTTAGTTTTATATTTGAAAACCTTTCTCATGTTCTGTACTGTCTGTGTAATGGATGCTATTTTCTACCACCCCACTGCTGAGACACTTTTCAGTTTTACTCCTTCCTTCAAAGTGATTAATCACTTTTCTTCTACTCTCTAACAGTTGGTTCTTTGGGTCATCTGTAAAGTTCACACTATGACCTTTTGAAAACTCAGAAATAAACTTGCCACAGAGTGAAATTGGATGCATTATTTTTCTGTTGTGATAATATTATGTTTGCAATAAATAAAGTTGAGGGAAGGAAGGAAAACACTGTCTTCATTACAGGGCAAGATTCAGAGCTGGAAATGGTCACTATATTGTGACACTGGGAACTGTCATGGAAGAAGGCAAAGCAGCAGGTCTGTGCAACTTGCCAGAGAATCAGGACTCATTTTACTTAAATTTCATATTGCAAGTTAGGAAAGGACTCGTCAATGATGACCTCTTTATTCATTTATTTGGTGAAAGCTCTATTACTATATAACATTCAGATCTAGAGGCAGAAACTGATATGTAAAAAAGGTGGTTCCCCTTTGTGGCCTAACAAGGCTTCTCCTCCCTCATGTGTGTGTGTTGGGGGGTGGTTGCAGCCAGTCCTGATGAGACCTGATAAACTAGGGTCAGATGGAAGTGGAGGAGTACCTCTGCTATCAGTGAACTTAGAGAGGGGAAGGGAGGAGATGAGGGAAGGAGGGAGGGAGGGAGGGATTGGGAGGGAATGAAGAAAGGGCTACAGCTGGGATACAAAGTAAATAAACTGTAATTAATACAAAAAACAAAAATTTAATTTAAAAAAAGGTGGTTCCCTAAGCAAGGATTGTAATTGGTTGGGATGACAGACACTTTGTTTATTCATCTAACTGCACAGGTCTCCTAAATGGCCTCTAGCTCAGCTTAGCTCACTGAGAACTTTTCTGACCCATAGCCTTTTTATTTTATTGAAAATGAAACATGCTCGTTAGAGCAATGATTCTCAACCTGTGGGTCGCATCCCTGTTATGGGTTGAAAGACCCTTTTACAAGGGCTATACACAGATATCTTGGATGTCACATATGGATCACATTATAATTCATAACATTAGCAGGATTATAGTTATGAAGTAGCAGCAAAAATGTTTTTATGGTTGGGGTGTTCACTATAAAATTAGGCGATATGTTAAAGGGTTGCAATGTTGGGAAGGTTGAGAACCACTGCTGTAGAGAGTGGAAATGGAGAGCAGGGAGTCTGTTCTTTTTTTTTTCTATTGAAAATTTTTTTACATTAATTAGAGTTTATTTACTTTGTATCCCAGCTGTAGCCCTCTCTTGCATTCCCTCCCAATCCCATCCTCCCTCCCACATCTCCTCCCTGTCCCTCTCTAAGTCCACTGATAGGGGATGTCCTCCTCCCCTTCCATCTGACCCTAGCTTATTAGGTCTCATCAGGACTGGCCACAATGTCCTCCTCTGTGGCCTAGCAAGGCTGCTCCTCCCTCGGGGGGAGGGAGCAGAAAGGCAAAGAGCCTGCCACTGAGTTCATATCAGAGACAGTCCCTGTTCCCCTTATTGGGGAAACCCACTTGGATGCAAAGCTGCCATGGGCTACATCAGAGCAGAGGTTCTAGCTTATATCTATGCATGGTTCTTGGCTGGAGAATCTGTCTCAGAAAAGACCCCTGTGCCCAGATATATTTGGTCCTTATGGCACTCCTGTTCTCTCTATGTCTTACTAACTCCCCCTTCTTTCATATAATTCCCTGCACTCTGCCCAAGGTTTGGTTATGACTCTCAGCATCTGCTTTGATACATTGCTAGGTAGAGTCTTTCAGAGGTCCTCTATGGTAGGCTCCTGTTCTGTTTCTTGTTTTCTTCTACATCCAATGTCCATCCCATTTGTCTTTATAAGTGAGGGTTGATCATCTTATCCTGGGACCTCCTTCATGTTTAGCTTCTTTATGTGTACAGATTTTAGTATATTTATCCTATCTTATAAGTCTAGTATCTACTTATAAGTAAGTATATGCCGTGTGTGTCTTTCTTCTTCTGGGATACCTCACTCAGGATGATCTTTTCTAGATCCCACCATTTGCCTGCAAATTTCATGATTTCTTTATTTTTAATTGGTGAGCAGTATTCCATTGTATAAATGTACCACAGTTTCTGTACCCATTTCTCCATTGAGAGACATCTGGGTTGATTCCAGGTTCTGGCTATTAAGAATAAAGCTGTGACCCAGTTGGACATCAGGCGCGGTTGGCTACCCAGAGGCTATTTAAGCTGTGGGCTGGCTTTCCCCAGGGTCAGATGATTGTTTAAGGTTCCTGAATAAACTGCATTGAAAAAAAATAAAATAAAATAAAATAAATCTTTTAAAAGGGCCACAATGAAAAAAAAAACAAAAAAACAACCAGTGCTCTTAACCTCCTATCCAACTTTCCAGCACCAGATATTTAAAAAATAATTCTAATGTGATATGCATTGCTCAAGTATTAAATGAACCCAGAAGGTCAAAAAAAAAAAAAAAAAAAAAAAAAAGAATAAAGCTGCTACGAACATGGTTGAACAAATGTCCTTGTTGTGTACTTGAGCATATTTTGGATATATGCCTAGGAGTGGTATAGCTAGAGTCTGTTCTTAAGGGTTTAAACTTGACTAAAATAGCAGTTAAGTGGGCTTTCTTTCAGTCTGGGGACTTCCAGGCAATGCATCTTCTCTTTGACTATTTAGAGCATTGAGCATGCAAAAAATGGATTACTTCTTTCACCTTTTTAGATGAGTCCACTCATCATTTTAATTTAAACAATAAAATGTTTCAACCTTTAGATTAAAAAAATCTGATAAGGGAAAGAAACAAAATTTCACCTATATCCAGTTATAGTAATAAGTGAGTTACTAATAAAAATGCTGGTGAACTGTTTAAATGTCACATCAGACATTTGTATTGACAGCCCTTTAAGATCTGTATTTCATAATGTGCTTTTCAAATGAGATGTTGGCATTGATCTATTAAAGAAAGTGCAAGCAGACTATCAATGTAGATGCTGAGACTTATGGGCAACCTTTGGGCAGAGTACAGGGAATCTTAGGGAAGAAGTGGGAAACAGTAAGATCTGGAGAGGACAGGAACTCCACAAGAGGAGCAACAGAACCAAAAAAATCTGAGCACAGTGGTCTTTCCTAAGATTGCTATTCCAACCAAGGACTATGCATGGAGATAACCTAAGACCCCTGCACAGATGTAGTACATGGCAGTTCAGTATCCAAGTGGGTTCCATTGTAATAGGAACAGGGACTGACTCTGACATGAACTGATTGGCCTGATTTTTAATTACCTTCCCCTGAGGGGAAAGCAGCATTACCAGGCCACAGAAGAAGACAACTCAGCCACTCCTGATGAGACCTAATTGACCAGGATCAGAAGGAAGGAAAAGAAGTCTTGCCCTATCAGTGGACTTGGGGAGGGGCATGCATGCAGAGGGTGGAGGAAGGAAGGGTTTGGGATGGGAGGAGGGAGAGGACCACGGGGGGATACAAAGTGAATAAAGTGTAATTAATAAAGAAAAAAAATGAATAAATGAAAAAAAAAAGAAAGTGCAAGCTAGGAAACTCAGTTGGAAGTTGTTTAGTGGAATGGGGATGAGAGTGCTGAGAGGCCCTTATGGATTTTGCGTCTGAGTTTACCCACGTCAAGCTCTCGTCGCCATTCTTCCTTAACTTCTCACTGCTGAAAGACTAATGTGGCCAAGGAATCATTGAAGAAGACAGGCTCTATCTTTAAACTAGTGAAGCTCTAAGAAAGGCATTTCAGTATTTCATAATTTTTCATTGTTTCATAGTAATTGCAGATTTATGTAGTTTAGTTTGATATTCAAACCCATGCACAATGTATAGTGGTGAGATCAGAGCAACTGGTGCATCTCTCATCATAGGAAATATTTCTTATTTTTTGTTGGAAATATATGAAATCTATTCCAATAGCAATTTGTAAATAAAAGATTAATTATTATCAACCATAGTTACCCTATATTGCCATAGAACACCAGAAGTTAATCCCCTATCTAACTGCAACCTTGCTCATTCACCCACAACCCCAGTCTTAGCTAAGCACAATTACACTTTCTTTTCTGTGAGATCAACTTTTTCAGTTTTCACACCTAAATGAGCACTTGTGATATTTGTCCTTTGCCCAACTTACTTAAAATAGTTTCCCTTTAACCCATCCATTTAAGCAAATGACAAGATTTCAGACTTTTATGCTGGAATAATACTACCCTGTAAATAATTAATTTTTTGTAGATCAATTTTCTATTGATGGACACCAGATTTCCCATGGTAGGTATTTTGTATATCTGCATTTACCATTTTTTGATATGTATCCCAAGTGAGATTTCTAGATTATGTAGCAATTCTATATATTTTTTTGAGAGGCTTCCACACTCTTTTTCAGGGAAAGGTGAGGAAAGGGAGAAGAAAGAATCTTTTGTATTCCAGGCTGGCCTTGACTTCAGTATGTAGCAACAGATACCCTTGAACCTCTGAAACTCTTGCCTTCACCTCCAGAGTGCTGGGGCTAAAAGTGTGTACTACCAAGCCTGGTTTGTGTGGTAACATGAATTGCACACAGCACTTTGTGCATGTTAGGAAAAGATTCTACAAACTGAACCACAGCCCAGCCCAAGATAGACTTTCTATTGTACTCAACTGGAACACACATGTGTGTAATTTAACAATGAGTGATTCATATTTGTTATCCAAATAACAAGCAGAATAATAAGCAGAGGAAAAGATGAGTGATGAAAACAGAGCTGGAGACACAATTTGGCAAAAGGATTGTTGAGAACTCCCATTAATATGACAGCTGTAGTATGCTAGTGACACAAAGTCCAGTCCGAGGATTGTTCAATGTTCCTGAATAAACTGCATTGAAAAAAAAAATATGACAGCTGTAGCATTTTCTAACCTTCATTTGTTCATTGCATGGCATTTGTAGTGCCCTTACATAGCACCACCCATCTTTGGTTGGTTGGTTGGTTGGTTTTTGGGCAGCCAGTACAGAGGTAAGAGAAGACTAGTTACTTACTTTTTTTTTTTTTTAGAAATTTGGGCTATCAACATAAGTAGTTAAATTTAGCCAAAATCTCACCAACTTTTGATTGCCACTATCACTGATTTGTTGGGCACCATTTCACATGAGATGCAGAGATAGATGTGTTGGGCACACTGACTAGATGCCATGCCTTGCAGGTGTAGCTAATCTTTCTCACAAATGAGTGTTCTAGCCCCCTTAGTGTTAAAGAACATACATGGTAGAGCTGGAGTATGAAGTCAGGCCTATCTGTTTCCACTACTGAGATTTCCTTGCCTACTTCATCATAGCAAATATGATGCAAAATAATTTGCAAAACCCAGGATTATACATGGAAAATAAAGATGCCTTGGAAGAATAAACAGAATGAGATCACAATCAAGAGAATATGGAGCTAGACAATAAATCACCACTTGCATGTTTCTGCTAGATTGCTCCAGCATCCTTATTTTTCAGAATATTGTATTGGATGGTTTTGTGTGTCAACTTGACATGACCTGGAGTCACAAGTGAGAAAGGAGCCTCAGTTGAAGAAATGTCTTCATGAGATCCAGCTGTAAGGCACTTTCTCAATTAGTGTATCAATGCAGGGGAGCTCAATCTATGTGGGTGGAGCCATCCCTGTGCTGCTGGTCCTGGGTTCTATAAGAAAGTAGGATAAGAAAACCAGGGCAAGCAAGCCAGTAAGCAGCATTTCACCACAGCCTCTGCATCAGCTCCTGCCTCCAGGTTCCTGCCCTCTTTGAGTCATGACTTTCTCTACCTATGAACATCAATGTACACGAGTAATTCAAAGAAACCCTTTTCCTCCCAATTTGCTTTTTGGTGTTGTTATTTCCTTGCAGTAATAGAAACCCTAAGATAAATATATTTGATAATATAAAAACTACTGGTGTGATGATGGAAGCTAGCTCAGGTAGTACAGTCCTTGGTGCTCTATTCTGGGGACTTAGTCAGCAGCACCCACATAATTACTCATCACAATGGGGAGATCAAGACATGATGTTCTTAAGGTTCACAAGGGACATTGTATCAAAAAATAAGGTAGTGGGGCTGAAAGGGGGGTCTGTCTCAGTGGTGAAGACAGCTTACTGCTTGTGGTAGTTTGAAAGACATGTCTCCCATAGTCTCAGGTATTCGAATACTTTGTCTTCAGTTGATGGCCTGGTTTGGGAAGGCTTAGGAAGTGATGGCCTTGTTGGAAGGATAACATCCCTGGAAGTAAGCTTTGAGGTGTCCAAAGCCTTTGCCATTCCCCGTTCACTCTCTGCTTCTTGCTTGTGGTTTAAACTCTGAGCTCTCGTCTCCCCAAGCTGCCAGGCCTGCTCACTGTCACACTTCCCTGGGATGATGGTGATGGTCGCTTATCCTTTCATAGCTATAAGTTCTTCCTTGGGCATGATGTTTAATAACATCAAAATAACTAATATACTGCTGTTGCAGAAGATGCATATTTGGTTCCTAGTACCCAGATGTCTGCTTACAAGTATCCTTAATGACAGTTCTTGGAGATAATATGTCTTTTTTTTCTGTTATTCTCAGACACCAGGCATCTATGTGGTATACATATGGACATACAGGCAGAACACTCAAAAATATAAGATAAAATAAAGTAAATAATAAGAAATAAAGTAGAGAGTAACAAAAGAAGATGCCTGACATTGACCTCTGGCCTTGATGTGCACACAGATACACACTACCTACATATACATGTGCACATAGCCACAAAACATATAAGTGTGTGTATACACATAATTATTTATATAGCCTCTCACTTGATGCTAACATAAAGTTAATAAATTTAGGTAAAACATTCAAATAATTAGAGACAGATTGCATTTAGCACCATCATGTGAAAATATATATGAATGTAATGAGTGGTATACTTTGAGGTAGAGATTTTAAAATAAGCAAAGAGAAATTGTTAACTATTAAGCAGGTGATAGCAAATGTCTCCTTTATGAATATTCCTGTGAATTTAAAAATCTATTCATCTTCTCTTCCCTTTCTCATTATATCTTACATTGATTTCACAGTCTCTTCATAATTACTAGTTTCTCTCATTGGTTGGTAAGGCAATTAGTACACACAGACACACAGTAGCACTCTTTAAAAATAGGAATTCTTTTCTCTTAGAAACAATACTCAGTCCATTCAGTCTGCTAAAAATTTTAGAAATGTTGGCACAGAAACACTCCTGGCTTTATAGTCTTTGCCAGTAAAATAATTTCTGACTTCAATGTTTTTTCTTTTAAATGACAGCTTACAAATCATCTATAAAAACCAGTTATTTGGTCTGCGATTATTTTTAAGCTCCCAGAAGTGCTTACAATCTTTGCTTTCTGCTGTATATTTTTCCAGTTTTCCTCCAGACAGTTGAAAGTCATATTTGTAATGAGAGATCAGTGGTAGAATTTTTGCCTAGCCTGACTCTGGCCTCAATCTTCTTGCAATGAAAAAGGTATCATGATAATAAAGGAACAAGAAGCCACAACTGTGTTAAAGAGTTGGTGATGTGGTATGTGGAGAAAAAACACAATAAAAATTTAGTGTCTTGTTTCCAAGATCAGACCTCTGTACATCAACAAGATCGTTTTGTCCATGTGTGAGAACAAATGACTAGGTTTACTTTTTTTTTTTCCTCCAGTAGCCATGCTATGAAATGTTGTCACAATGACTTCTAGAAATAAGTGCAAAGCAAACCTCAATCTCTCTTTTGAATGGATAAATTTCCAGAGTTTTCCTGGCTCCAACACATTTCCAAGAAGCACTGCATACATCTTTTGCTAGGTGGGTGCCTTAGAGGGTGACCATTCAGCTTACATTGAGATATGCCTTATGCTGTTCCTACAGTCTGAGAGGCTCCATTAATGTTATCAAAGACATTTCATATCTCCTGTGACAAGACTAGGGGATGAGAGATGAGACTTTTCATCAACCAAGGGAGTAGAAATTTTAGCAGGTTATAACTCCAGGGTCACTGCACTTGGAAAGAAAGGACCAGCTCAGACAGTGTGTCACTCCCACATTAAGTGGTTGTGCAGTAAAAGTTTGAACCATTTTTCTAAGGTGAACATTTATTTCTTCAACCACCATTTTGATTCAAGACCACCCAAGGCCACATTTGTTTTCAGGTAGATGCCTTCCTCAGGAGGAACATGGTGAGAAAAGCTGCAAAGATGGCTTCACAGCAACATGTACCTATGCTCAGCTTAGAGGAGCTCAGCATGTCAATCATGACATAGGTATGAACACAACATGACACCTATAAGAATAGACCAGATCCCCAATAGCTATAGAAATTTAGGAGTTATAGCTATCAGAAATTATCTGGGACAGGGATTCATTCTTTTTTTTAATTTGAATTTTTTCTTCATAATTTATTTATTATATATCCCAATTGAAGACCCCTTCATCAACTACCCCTAGGCCCACCCTCCTTTCCTTTTCCTCCCATCCCCTTCCCCTAGTCCGCTGAAAGGGGGAGTTCTCCATTATTGCCATTTGCCCCATAGCTTGTTAAGTCTCGTCAAGACTACCTGGATCCTCTTCCTCAGTAGCCTGGTAAGGCCACATCACCAGGGGCAAGTGATCAAAGAGCAGGCAACTGAGTTCATGATAGAGGCAGCCCCTGCTCCTCTCACTCAGAGATCCACTGGAGACTGAGTTGCCAATCGGCCACTTCTGAGAGGAGGGAAGGGGGGTCCTAGGTCCTCTCCATGCATGGTCCTCCTTTGGTGCATCAATCTCTGCAAGACCCCCTGGGCTCAGACCTTTTAGCTTTGTTGGTCTCTTTGTGGGGCTCCTGTCCCTTCCATGCCCCTCTATTCCCACTCCTCTCTTCTTCCATAAGACTCTCTGCACTCTGCCCAAAGTTTGAGTCTCAGCATCTGCTTCGATCCCCTGTTGGCTGGATCCTTTCAGAGAACCTTCTAGTAGGCTCCCATCCTGTTTCCTCTCTTCCGCCACTTCTGGTGTCTACAGGCATTCATGCATGGCAACAAATGAGAACCCCTGCACAGATGTAGCCCATGGCAGCTCAGTCTCCAAGTGGGTTCCCTAGTAATGGGAACAGGGGCTGTCACTGACCTGAACTCAATGTCTGGCTCTTTGATCACCTCCCCCTGAGGGGGGGGCAGCCTTACCAGGCCACAGAAGAAGACAATGCAGACAGTCTTGATGAGACTTGATAGGCTAGGGTCAGATTGAAGGGGAGGAGGACTTCCCCTATCAGTGGACTGGGGACGGGGCAGGGAGAAGAGAGAGGGAGGGTGGGATTGGGAGAGGATGAGGGAGAGGGCTACAGCTGGGATACAAAGTGAATAAATTGTAATAAAGAAAAAAAAAACAGGTGGGAACCTTCAAGAAAAATTCTAATTATGTATATTTTATAAGCCAAAAAAAAACCAAAAAAAAAAAAAACAAAAAAACCCACAAATTTGTGGGGAGGGGTCTGAGGTGAAATTGCTTAGAAGGCCTAATCAAAGAACCTAATACAAACCAGTTTTATGGGTGACAGTGATGCAAATGGGTACAACATGGCTGTGATCCCCTGGGAAGCAGAGGGAAATGAAAGAAGAAACAGTGACCATTATCACAGCTACAACTGTAACAAAGGAAGCCAAACCATTATGAAATAGGAACATTTTCCCACACCTGATTTTCAGCTAATTTAATACCTAGCAACTTGAAGTACAATCTTTGATCTTTGTAAATAGCCTTAAAAGACATGAAGAAAACAATTTTTGAGATGCTCAGCTTCATAAAAACAGAAGAATTAAGTCTCATCATGTTGAAGGTAGGAAAGAGATGACATATACTTTCTCTAACATCCAGCAACTTGAATTCACAGTTAATTTTGATATAACAATAGTATGTTCAACGCAATAGTGATAAAATAAGTTGTATTTTGATTAATCTAACAATGTCAGTTAAGGCTTTAATAATTTAGAGCTCATGATTTCTGTATGAGAACTAATTAATAAATCAATACTACCAACCTAATTATATATATATATATATATATATATGCATGTATGTATTTGGATACTGTGGTGTTTTGAATGGAAATGGTCACCATACATGCACAGAGAGTGGCATTGTTGGAGGTATACTCTTGTTAGAGAAAGTTTATCACTGAGGGTGGACTTTGAGGTTTCAGAAGTCCAAACCAGGCCTAGCTGGTTCACTGTCTCTTCCCGCCGTATGCAGATCCAGATCTAGAACTCTCAGGCACCTCTCCACTACCACTCCTGCCTGATAATGGACTAAATTTCTGAAGTGTAAGCCAGCTCCAATTAGATAGTTTTCTTTATAAGAATTGCAGTGGTCATGGTGTCTCTTCACATCAATAAACCCCTAAGACAGATGCTAAAAGAGGGAGTAAATGTCTGCATATGTTCATTTATAGGCATGGATCTGAGAAGATGAATAAGTAAGTTTTTTGTAAAGCAGGTAGGAATAGAAGGAAGGTAGAGCTGACTTGGGAGAGTTTCACTACATAACGCCTATTCTAATGTCAGGAGCTAGTAAATAATGTAGACATAAAGGAGCTGGGAAACCTGCCAGAAGAGAGATAGTGAACATATTTTTCAACTTTATTTTTCTTTGTCCCTAAAGGTTAGACTGAGGTGAAAGAATCAGACTAACTTTGTAACCTATGTTTCTTTTAATTGCCTTATAACTTATATTTGCAAGTTTTAGGCCCATGTTAATTAAAGCCTCTTAGTGCTTCTCCAGAGAACCGAGGAATGTAAAAGTTCCTGACATTAGCCATATGTGAGGGCAGAGATAAGGAAGAGAACAAGCAGAGATCTCTACTAAATGGAAAAAAATCACCGGCTGGCGCCGGTGAGATGGGCTTTGTTTGGAAACTGGGCCAAATGGCCCCAATCCTTCTCCCGACCTTTGATCCAAAGCCTGTAACCCCCACTCCTCAGAACAGACATGGGATGAGTTAATCACCCCCCCACATTTAACTGTGGATGGCAGGAAATTCCAAACTGACTTGAAGATCAGATATTTTTGACAGGGCTGACTAGACCTAAGGGTGACCAGAACTAACCAATTATTTTAAAAGTTAGACACTTCATCCAATCCTAACTTGCCAAGAAGTCAAACCCAGGAGATTCCCACCTTGTGTCTTTTAAAAACCTAAGCTCTTTGTCTCCCGGTGCCACTCCTAGCTGACCAGCAAGGGTGACCCCATTGTACAATGGTTAAAAAGAGTCTCTTGCGTTTTTGCATTGATGGATGATTAGTTTCCTGAGTTCTCTTCATACCTTCTTATATGTAGGCTCTTGCTGGGCCTAACAGAGGCTTATAATAAAATACCCTAATAGAATGTGTGTGCGTGTGTGTGTGTGTGTGTGTGTGTGTTATCAATCAATTATACAGATGTGTCTTCGGCATGTAGAACCATCCAAGTATGGCTGAGTGACTAATTCTCACATTCCTAAGCCTATACAGTTTACCTAGCTTTCAGAATGATGCAGGCTGAACCGACCTGATAAATGCCATACAACAGAAACGCAATCTAGTAAAAGAAGAGAGAACACCCATGGAAACATTGTCAAAATTACAAAGAGCAACATAAAACATTGTCTTTAATTAGCTATTCTCTTAAGAACCTTAACTATAAATAATAGACTAGAAAATAGATACAGTTGTAGTGAAAAATTTCTAATCAGTTCTGTTCCTTTGTTCTTTCCTTACCTGCTGAGCCCACATAAATTTAGAATAAGCTGGCATAGGGTGGGAGTGGGGGGGCAAGAATCTGAGGTTATTCTTTTCTAACAGGACCCCCACATTTCTTCAATAGCAGCTTGAGCAAAACGTTTCTTTTGTGCTAAGTTTACTGAATAGCTTTGGAGTGTAATGATTAAAAACCAGAGGACCTGAACCCAGGAAACAAAGTAGTCTCTTATTAGAAATGAGACCCAGCAGAAGCTATGAGTCCTGGTGTGCCTATTTCCTTACCTGTGAAATGTAGGAATAGTGGTAGTTCCAGTTATTTATTTTGTCTACGCTGCTGTGCTGTTGTTTTCTTACTCTTCAGTATTTATTTTAAGCGGTATTCAGTGCCAGTCTTCACATCTTGGCAGTACAGAGAATCTCCCTATCCACATAATGAT
Organism: Meriones unguiculatus; assembly: GCF_030254825.1. Lineage (NCBI taxonomy): Eukaryota > Metazoa > Chordata > Mammalia > Rodentia > Muridae > Meriones > Meriones unguiculatus. The sequence goes on from NC_083351.1 coordinate 84,933,803, forward strand.
TGTATTGTTTTTGTAAATGGAGGCAGTAACTCCATTCAGTATATTTGTCATTCTTTAAAACATAGCAAATATTGCAATATAAAGCAAATGTTTGAGGAGAATATTCTTGTTTTCCTTTCAGGATGAGTTGTCTAGCATGTTAGAAGAAAGCCAAGCTGGCAAGCAGAATCTGAAGTAAACTGAGCAAAATCCATTTGTCTAGTTCTTTGTAACAGTCTACCTGTAAGACACCAAGACCTCAATGATCCAGGAATCCTTGATGTCAGTCAGTGTGATCACATGTCTCCTCTTCACCTGTCCTTTCAGTCCTTAAGATTGAGACTCTTTTCTTACACTGTTATTGTTTGGGCTGCTTTTTGCATCAAGACTGACTAGCTTAAAAACTGTATCTTCTGGCTGAAAAGATAGCTCAGCAGTTAAGAGCACTTTTTGCTTTTATTGAGGATTCAGGATTGATTCTTAACACCTGTATTGGATACCTGTAACTCTGGCTCCATAGGATCCAACATCCTCGTCTAACCTCTGCAGACATCTTTGTGAATGTAGCCACACAGACACAAACACACACACACACAAACACACACAAGCACACTCATACATGCACACACGCACACATGAAAACACACATTCTCTTTTTATTTTCCAAAAATATACTTATTCATAGGGTACATTTATTCATAAGCTGTCCACGAGCAACTATATGGGCCCTGCAGGGCCTCCCAGCCACCGACTATACTGGAAGCCTCAGTTGCCCACCCTCAGTGGTGGGCAACCGGCAACGTGGGCCACCCAGGTCTGGAGACTGCAGTAGGGGCTTCCAAGGGCTCCCCAGCAGACACCTGTACTGGCCTCTCAGTTATAAGGCTGTGGCTGTTGTCCCAGTGGATTGTGATAGCAGCCTCCAAGTTCTGGGGCTGTAGCACCACTGAGCTGATGGAGCTCCTGTTGGGAGCCGTGACTCAACGGCCTGCTTTGTTATTTAAATCTCGGCGGAGAGATGGTTTTTAGCAGGCCTTTATTAATGGCAAAGGAGAACTGGCAAGTCCATCTCCTTTTGTTTGTGACAACAGGTGGGATAGCTTGTGAGGGTTACACCTCCTCCTCAGGCTCCTTGTGCAAATTAACCTATTGTTCTGAGATGTTTTACTGGCTAAAGTAACTACTCAAAAAATAAAGAGTCAGAAGGCTGGAGGCAGAGGATGAGGCAGTACTTGAGACTTGCTGCTTGCTGCAGCAGTCTGCCTTTTGCAAAAGCCGTCGAGTCTGGACCTTTAAAAAGTTTCCTGTGTGCTGTGTGTTTATTTTATTAATTTTAATCCTCACACCCAACTCAAGAACCGTTCGACTCTGCCAGGCTGGCCCCGGCAAGCTCCTCTACCCGCATTTGCCCCATCAGCCCCAAATCTGAGAGTTTGGAACAGGGGGAACCCTTGTGCTTTCCAATTAGACCTGCTAGAGAGTGAGTGTGCCTTCAAGTGAGTACTTGCAGAGCCCCAGATACAGGGTCACTCTACACCAGCAGCCAGACACCAGAGCCTTCCCACTCACATACCCAATGTGGGCAACAGGGATTCTTGGGACAGCGTTCTCAACTTAGAAGCCCCTGTTTTGTGGGTCTACCAGTGGAGTCCAGAAATACAACTGCTGGAGACCAGTTAGAATGGAATTCAGGGAATTCAGGAATTCAGAGGTATTCAGGGAATCTGCGCAAGTGCATTTTGCCCATGAATAGCTCAAGTCTCCACAACCCCTCCTGTGCCTGCACCACCCCCTGCCCCATATTCCAGGCATCTACACTCTCTAGCAGCCTCTCCTTCAAGGCATACTTACACACACATACACACATACACACATACGGACACGCAGACACACACTCACATACTTGCTCTCCAGCATTTGTGCTTCTGTGCCTGAAGACTTTCTCCCTTAGGTACAGCTGAAACACCAATGCACACTCTCAAACCAGTGGACCTCTCTCATCTTGCTGAAGAAATCTCCAGACACCAGAGAAAGATGGGCCCAGTCTGAACTACAGAATCCAGGAACAAACATTGAAGGTTACAGATAATCAGATGGCCAGAGGTCAGCATAAGAGCACATCAAACAAAAATCAGGACATCATGGCTTCACCAGCAACCCCCAATGGATACACCAATTCTTTGGAAACACAGGAAAATGACTTTAAAGCTATGCTTATCCAGTTATTAGAAGCACATAAAGAGGAAATGAACAAATCTCTCAGAGAAATAGCCACACAAATGAGGGAAATAAAGAGGAAATGAACAAAGCTCTCAAAGAAATACAGGCAAATGTAGCCTAACAAATAGAGGCACAAGTAGAGGCACAATTAATGGCATATAGACAGGAAACAAAAGAAATAGAGATCATCATAGACAGGAATCCACATTCAAACAGATGAAGGGAATGGTGCAAGGCCTGAAAACAGAATTAGAATCAATTAAGAAAACACAAACAAAGAAAACCCTGGAGTTGGAAAACTTAGAGAAAAGATCAGGAACCACAAAGATAAGCATCACCAATAGAGTACAACAGATGGAAGAGAGAATCTCAGATGCTGAAGATACATTTGCAGAAATTGATACTTGTCTCAAAGAAAAAGTAAAATCAGAAAAGTCCCAAATACAAAACATCCAAGAAGTCAAGGACACTTTGAAAAGGTGAAATCTAAGAATAATAGGAATAGATGAAAAAGAAGATACTGATGGAAGGGGAGGATGACCTCCCCTATCAGTGGACGTTGAGAGGGGCAGGGAGGAGATGAGGGAGGGAGGGTGGAATTGAGAGGTAATAAGAGAGGGGGCTATGGCTGGGAAACAAAGTTAATAAGCTGTAACTAATATAAAAAATAAAAAATTTAACTAAAAAAAAAAAAGAAAGAAAAAGAAGATACAGGCTCCAAGGTCCAGAAAATATTTTCAAGAAAATCATATAAGAAAGTTTTCCCAACCTAAAGAAAGAAATGTCCATAACATACAAGAGGCCTACAGAACACCAAATAGACTAGATCAGAAAAGAAATTCTTCACATCACATCATAGTCAAAACACTAAATCTACAGAACACAGAAAAGATATTAAAAGCAGCAAGGGAAAAAGGCCAAGTAGCATATGAAGTAGCATATAAATTGTGCTCTATTAGAATCACACCACATCTGTCTATATACCACTAATTGTGCCTCTATTAGAATAATACCAGACTTCTCAACAGAAACTATGAAAGCAAGAGGGTCTGGTCAAATGTCATACAGACTTTAAGGGACCACAGGTACCAACCCAGACTACTACACCAGAAAGCTTTCAATCAACATAAATGGAGAAAACAAAATATTCCATGAAAAAAAAACCTCAATTTACACACTATCTACACAGCAACTCAACCCTAGAGAAGATACTAGAAGGAAAGCTCCAATCTAATGAAAACAATTACACCCAATAAAGCATAACTTCACAATAAAAAAATCAAAATAAAACAAGCAATGAATCACAGTAAGACCACCTCCACAATAAAAGGAACTAACAGTCATTGGTCACTATTATCTATCAACATCAATGGACTAAACTCTCCAATAAAAAAATACAGACTAACAGAATGGTTTCAGAAACAGGATCCAATATTCTGCTGCACCCAAAGAAACAGACCTCTGCAACAAAGATAAACACTACCTCAGAATAAAGGGCTGGAAAATGTTTTTCAAGCAAATGGACCCAGAAAACAAGCTGGGGTAGCTATCCTAATATCTAATAAAATAGACTTTCAACCAAAATTAATCAAAAAAGATGGGGGGGGCTTTTCATTCTCATGAAAGGAAAAATCCACCAGGAGGACATCACAATTCTGAACATCTATGCCCCAAATACAAGAGCACCTACATTTGTAAACTAAACATTATTAAAGCCTAAATCACACATAGATCCCAACACCTTCATAGTAAGAGACTTCAACACTCCACTCTCACCAAGGGACAGATCATCTAGACAGAAGCTAAATAGGGAAAAAAATGGCACTTACAGAGTCCTAAATCAAGTGGACTTAATAGATGTCTAGAGAACTTTTCACCCAAATTCAAGAGACTACCTCCAGCATCTCTTGGAACCTTCTCCAAAACAGACAATATAGTTGGTCACAAAGTAAGCCTCAACAGATACAAGAAGATTGAAATAATCCCTTGTATCCTATCTGACCATCATGGTCTAAAGCTGGACCTCAACAATAACAACAGAAAGAGCAAAAAGCCTACAAACCCACTTGGAAACTGAACAACTCATTACTCAATGACAGCTTGGTTAGGGAAGAAATAAAGAATGAAATTAAAGACTTCCTAGAATTCAATGAAAATGGAGGCACAACATACCCAAACTTATGGGACACAATGAAAGCAGTGCTAAGGGGAAAATTCATAGCACTAAGTGCCTTCAAGAAGAAATTCAAAACATCTAACTCAAGCAACTTAATGGCTCACCTAAAATCTCTAGAAAAAAAAGGAAGCAGACACACCCAAGAGGAGTAGACAGATGAAAATATTCAAGCTCAGGGCCAAAATCAATAAATTAGAAACAAATAAAACAATTCAAAGAATCAATGAAATCAAGAGCTGGTTCTTTGAGAAAATCAATAAGATAGACAAACCTATAGCCATATGAACTAAAAGGCAGAGAGAAATAACCAAATCAGCAAAATCAGAAATGAAAAGAGTGACAGAACAACAGACACTAATGCAATTCAAACAATCATTAGGTCTTACTGCAAAAGCCTATAGGGCACAAAATTTGTAAATCTAAATGAAATGAACAATTTTCTTAATAGATTTCATTTATCAAAATTAAATCAAGATCAGGTAGAAAGGTTGAATAGTCCTATATCCCCCAAGGAAACAGACGCAATCATCAAAATTCTCCCTTCCAAAAAAAGCCCAGGGCCAGATGGTTTCAGCACAGAATTCTACCAGACCTTAAAAGAAGAGCTAATTCCAATTCTCTTCAAACAGTTCCACAATAGAAAGAGAAGGATCATTACCAAACTCATTCTATGAAGCCACTGTCACTTTAATACCCAAACCACACAAAGACCCAACCAGAAAAGAACTCTTCAGATCTATCTCTCTTCTGAACATTGATGCAAAAACACTCAATAAAGTAATTACAAACCGAACAAAATGGCTAACGCAATAGCAATCTCATAGAAGCTATCTAAGAGTTTTAAAAAAGATCATGTCACTGAAACACAACAAACGTCAACTATTCCATACTGTTTGAAAGACACTCTTTTTTATCCATGTGAGTCCAGACATACAGAGGATTTGCCTACAATATTTATTAATCAGCTCTAGTCTAAACTAAGCTAAGTTGGAAAGCCATTTACCTATGTACATTAAGTGTCCTCCATAATATGTCTTTCTGGTAAAAGTCATTTTGAGACCCTTTTTAAAGAAAAAGTGCATTTATAAAGACATCTCCATTTGTAGAAATGTTGCCCTATCTACAGAAGTGAAAATGGGTAAGTAACCAGATACAGCTGTAAAGAACACATCTACTTAAATCTACTAACAAGCCTCACCTCTATTCAAAATCTTTTCCTGGCCATCCTGTTATAACTGATATTTTACCAACACTTCTTTTCTTTCCCATGCTTTGTAAATCTGAAGTCTATGCTTTGTACATTTGAGTTTTAATTTTTTCACTTTATCTCACCTAACAACTATACCTTGGAAATACAAATATAGGGGAAATGACTCATCCAGAGTAAAAGTGGAACTATCTAAAACCTGGCAAATAAAAAGATCTTTTTATTCTTTTTTTCATTAATTATAGTAAATTCACTTTGTATCCCCCTGTAGCTCTTTCCCTTTTCCCCTCCCAATCCTACCACCCTCCCTCCCCCTTCTCCACCCATGTCCCTCCCCAAGTCTGCTAATAAGGGAGGTCCTCCTCCCTTTCCTTGTGATCCTAATCTATCAGGTCTCATCAGGAGTGGCAGCATTGCCATCCTCTCTGGCCAGGTAAAGCTGATCTGCCCTAAGGGGGAGGTGATCAAAGAGCAGTCCAATCAGTTCCTGTCAGAGACAGCCCCTGTACCCATTACTATGGAAGCCATTTGGACAATGAACTGCCATGGGCTACCTGTGTACAGGGGTTCTAGGTTATCTCCATGAATGTGCCTTGGTTGGAGTATCAGTCTCAGAAAAGACCCCTGGGCCCAGATTTTTTTGTTCTGTTGCTCTCCTTATGGAGATCCTGTCCTCTCCAGGTCTTACTATCTCCCCCTTCTTTCATAAGATTTCCTGCACTCTGCCTAGAGTTTGGCTATAAGTCTCAGCATCTGCTCTGATACCCTACAGGGTAGAGCCTTTCAGAGGACCTCTGTGGTAGGCTCCTGTCCTTTACCCTGTTTTCTCCCTCTCTGTCCATCTTCTTTGCCTTTCTGAATGGGGATTGAGCAACTTAGCCAGAGTCCTGCTTCTTGATTAGTTTCTTTAGGTGTACAGATTTTAGTAGGTTTATCCTATATTATATGTCTACTATCCACTTATGAGTGAGTATATAACCTGTGAGTCTTTCTGCTTTTGGGATAGCTCACTTAGGATGATCTTTTCCAGCTCACACCACTTGCCTGCAAATTTCATGATTTCCTTGTTTTTTGTTGCTGAGTAATATTCCATTTTGTAAATGTACCACAATTTCTGCATCCATTCCTCAACTGAGGGGCATCTGGGTTGTTTCCAGCTTCTTGTTATTACAAATAAAGCTGCTACAAACATGATTGAGCAAATGTACTTGTTGGATACTTGAGCATATTTTGGATATATGGCTAGGAGTGGTATAGCTGGATCTTGAGGAAGTGCTATTCCTAATTGTCTGAGAAAGCACCAGATTGATTTCCAAAGAAGTTGTACAAGTTTACATTCCCACCAGCAAAGCTGGTGTTGTCACTTTAGTTTTTGATCTTAGCCATTCTGATGGGTTTAAGGTAAAATCTCAGGGTCGTTTTGATTTGCCTTTCCCCGATGACTAAGGAAGTTGAACATTTTTTTAATGGTTTCTCTGCCATTCTATATTCATCTACAGAGAATTCTCTATTTAGCTCTGTACCCCATTTTTTAATTGCATTACCTCACTTGTTGTTTTTTAACTTTTTGAGTTCTTTTTATATCCAGAATTCTTTATAAATTCTGGATATTTGACCTATGTCAGATAAAGGTTGGTGAAGAGCCTTTCCCAATCTGTAGGAAATCTTTTTGTTCTGACAATAGTGTCCTTTGCTTTACAGAAGCTTTTCAGTTTCATTAGGTCTCATTTATTGATTGTTGCTCTTAGAGCCTGTGCTGCTGGTGTTCTGTTCAGGAAGTTGTCTGTTGTGCCAATGAGTTCAAGGCTTGGCACCACTTTTTCTTCTAACAGGTTTAGTATGTCTGGTTTTATATTTAGGTCTTTGATCCACTTGGACTTTAGTTTTGTGCAGGATGATAAGTATGGGTCTATTTGCATTTTTCTATGTGTAGACTTCCACTTGCACCAGCACCATTTCTTGAAGATGCTATCTTTTTTCCATTGTATGGTTTTGGCATCTTTGTAAAAAATCAGGTGTCCATAAGTGTGTGAGTTTATTTTAGGGTCTTCTATTCGATTTTATTGATCTACCAGTTGGTTTCTATGCCAGTACCATGCAGTTTTTATTACTATTGCAGTTTTTACTACTATAGTACAGCTTGAGATCAGGAATGGAGATATCTCCAGAAGATCTTTTATTGTTAAGGATTGTTTTAGCAATTCTGGGTTTCTTGTTATTCCATATGAAGTTGAGAGTTTTTCTTTCAAGGTCTATAAAAAATTGTGTTGGTAATTTGATGGGAATTGCATTGAATCTGTAGATTGCTTTTGGTAAGATGTCCATTTTTACTATATTAATCCTGCCAGGCCATGAGCACGGAGGATCTTTCCATCTTCTGATATCTTCTTCTAATTCTTTTTTCAGAGACTCGAAATTTTTTCCATACAAGTCTTTGACTTGCTTGGTTAGGGTCACACCAAGCTACTTTATGTCCTTTGTGGCTATTGTGAAGGGTGTTGTTTCCCTAATTTCATTCTCAGCCCTTTTATCTCGTGTATACAGGAGGGCTACTTTTTTTTTTTTTTTTAGTTAATTTTGTATCCAGCCACTTGGCTGTAGGAGTTCCCTGGTAGAATTTATGGGGTCTCTCATGTATACTATCGTATCATCTGCAAATAGTGATACATTGACTTCTTCCTTTCCAATTTGTATCCCCTTGATCTCCTTTAATTGTTTTATTGCTCTAGCAAGGACTTCTAGAACTATGTTGAAGAGATATGGAGAGAGTGGACAGCCTTGTCTTGTCCCTGATTTCAGTGGGATTGATTTAAGTTTCTCTTCATTGAGTTTGATGTTGGCTATATGCTTGCTGTATATTGCCTTTACTATGTTTAGGTATGTGCCTTGTATCCCTGATTGCTCCAAGACTTTAAACATGAATGGGTGTTGGACTTTGTCAAATGCTTTTTCAGCATCTAAGGAGATGATCATATGGTTTTTCTCCTTCAGTTTGTTTATATGATGGATGACATTAATGGATTTCCAAATATTGAACCACCCTTGCATGCCTGGGATGAAGCCTACTTGGTCATGGTGGATGATATCTTTAATGTATTCTTGGATTCAGTTTGCAAGTATTTTATTGAGTATTTTTGCATCAATGTTCATAAGAAAGATAGGTCTAAAGTTCTCTTTTTTGTTGGGTCTTTGTGTGGTTTAGATATCAAGGTAACTGTAGCTTCATAAAATACGTTTGGTAATGTTCCTTCTGTTTCTATTTTGTGGAATAGTTTGAAGAGAATTGGAGTTAGCTCTTCTCTGAAAGTCTGGTATAATTTTGCGCTGAAACCATCTTGCCCTGGGCTCTTTTTGGAAGGGAGACTTTTGATGATTGCTTCTATTTCTTTGGGGGATATGGGACTATTCAGTCTTTCTATCTGATCTTGACTTACTTTAGGTAGATGGAATCTATCGAGAAAATTGTCCATTTCATTTAGATTTTCAAATTTTGTGGCATATAGGCTTTTGTAGTAAGACCTAATGATTGTTTGGATTTCCTCAGTGTCTGTTGTTATGTCCCCTTTTTCATTTCTGATTTTGCTGATTTGGATAGTTTCTCCTGCCTTTTTGTTAGTTTGGCTAAGGGCTTGTCTTTCTTGTTGATTTTCTCAAAGAACCAGCTCTTGGTTTTGTTGATTCTTTGAATAGTTTTATTTGTTTCTAATTGATTGATTTCAGCCCTGAGTTTGATTATTTCCAGCCGTCTGCTCCTCTTGGGTATATCTGCTTCTTTTTTTCCTAGGGCTTTCATTTGGGCCATTAAGTTGTTTGTATGTGATGTTTCAAATTTCTTCTTGGAAGCACTTAGTGCTATGAGCTTTCCTCTTAGCACTGCCTTCATTGTGTCCCATAAGTTTGGGTATGTTTTGCTTTCATTTTCATTGAATTTTAGGAAGTCTTTAATTTCTTTCTTTCTTCCTTAACAAAGCTGTCATTGAGTAGTGAGTTGTTCAGTTTCCATGTATGTGCAGGATTTTTGCTGTTTCTGTTGTGGTTGAGGTCCAGCTTTAGACCACGATGGTCAGATAGGATACAAGGGATTATTTCAATCTTCTTGTATCTGCTGAGGTTTGCTTTGTGACCAACTATATGGTCTATTTTGGAAAAGGTTCCATGAGGTGCTGAAAAGAATGTATACTCTTTTGATTTGGGGTGGAAAGTTCTGTAGACAACTATTAAGTCCTTTTGATTTAGGGCCTCTGTAAATGCCCTTGTTTCCCTGTTTTGCTTCTGACCAGATGACCTGTCCCTTGGTGAGAGTGGAGTGTTGAAGTCTCCCACTATTAAGGTGTTGGGATCAATGTGTGATTTCAGCTTTAGTAATGTTTCTTTTATAAATGTAGGTGGTCTTATATTTGGGGCATAGATATTCAAAATTCTGATGTCCTCCTGTTGGAATTTTCCTTTGATGAGTAGGAAGTGTCTTTCCTTATCTTTTTTGATTAATTTTGGTTGAAAGTCTATTTTATTAGATATTAGGATCGCTACCCCGGCTTGTTTTCTGGGTCCATTTGCCTGAAAAATGTTTTTCCAGCCCTTTACTCTGAGGTAGTGTTTATCTTTTTTGCATAGATGTGTTTCTTGGATGCAGCAGAATGTTGGATCCTGTTTCCGCAACCATTCTGTTAGTCTGTGTCTTTTTATTGGAGAGTTGAGACCATTGATGTTGATAGATAACAGTGACCAATGACTGTTAGTTCCTTTTATTGTGGAGTTGGTGGTCTTAGGATGATTCATTGCTTTTTTTTCTTTTAATTTATGTTGGGAAATTTTGTCTCCTATATTTTCTTTGGTGTAGTTGTTTTCATCATATTGGAGTTTTCCTTCTAGTATCTTCTGTAGGGCTGAATTGCTGTGTAGATAGTGTGTAAATTTAGTTTTATCATGGAATATTTTGTTTTCTTCATCTATGTTGATTGAGACCTTTGCTGGGTATAGTAGTCTGGGATGGTATCTGTGTTCCCTTAAAGACTGCATCTTGTGTCCCACCATCTGAATTTTAAGAACTATGTTGAGAGATGAGAATAGCAGGAAAGAAATCCAAAATGGCCTGGTAATCTGGAGACAACTGACATGGAATTCAGATGGAGGCATTAACAGAAATAGAACCAAGAGGAGAAGATAGAGAAATGGAGAAATTGGTGTTTTGACATATTAATTTTTAATTAATTAAAACATGGAAGTTGAGTGAAGAAAATTGGATATGTAAATGTAAACAAATAAATTGAACTAGAAATGTTAAATAATGATAATTCAAGAATTCACTACAAATAATAAGAGAAACTTTTATTAAATCATAAAAATATTTTAATGGGAAAAAAGGCTAAACAATCTGAAGACAAACAAAAGCTGAATGTGGTATTTTGGTGGTTTATAAAGAACTGATAACCTCAATACTTGAACAACTACTCAGTATTAAATTAAAAAAAAACATACAACTGAGCATGTTGGCATATACCTTTAATAACAGAACTAGGGAGGCAGAGGCTAATACATCTCTGTGAATTCAAGGCACACCCGGGCTACATAGTAAGACTCCATCTAACAACAACAACAACAAAACAATCAATCAAATAAAAACCGTAGACAAAAATTTAAATGGACATTTCACAGAAAAATTAATTCAATTGATCAATAGATTTGGGGAAAATCACTTCCATTTAATTTAAAAATATTACAGTGACTCTTTTCATTGAACTTTATAAGAGGGGTAGGATAGCAGGTAGACTCTGCATTAGAATATAGAAGCAAAAGATTTTACAAGTTAAAGTACTGTGGGTGCCCAAAGAAACCAGGGAAGTTTGGGTATTTCCTGATATGTTAACATTAGTAGGCAATAAGATAGCTAACAAACAAACAAACAAACAAAAAGCTGATTTTACAATTTTACACAAGCTCAATTTCAAGACTTAAACAACTTAAACAGCAATTGTGTGGGCAGAAAAGCGTATTGTTTTGTTTTGTTTTGTTTTTTAAAGCACGAGATTATAATGAAATTGGAACCTTTCAGAAAAGAAATAAAACCATCTCACTCATTGCTGTTGAAATTTGCTAAAAAAAAAAAAAAAAAGATCAACCAAAGTCCATAAATATAAGGAACAAATCAAATACACATACTATCTTTCTGGTGTAAATTATATTTTAAAGTAACCAGATAATCAATCAAAGAAATCAGAACTAAAATTCTAAGCAAAAGAATATCATTATGGCTTTCTAACTCTTAATTTAATGGTTGATCTAGACAAGGAGAAAAAGCTGACATAAAATTACCCTTTAGGAATGAACATTTTTAGAAGAAATGGCCTCAGTACCACATGGAGCCATGATTGGGCCATGAGGTAGGAAAGCATTTAAAAGGACCATTGAGTTATATTTAAAATAAATAAAAATAAATAAATAAATAAACAGCTTAAAAAAAGGCCTTAAAGTGAAGGAGAGACTTCCCTTTAAAGCCCTGAGAGACGCTTCATTAAGAAGGCTAATTTAAAAGAAGGGTGAGAGAGATAGCATCATGGACATGATGCCAGCAAGAGGCCCAGAAGAAAAACAGCCTTCAGAGAAACCCCTTAGCAAAGGTAAACATCTGACTTTTGCATCTTTTGAGGTTTTGGTGACAAGTTGCACACCACATAATTTAGTCCAGCATAGACCATGGTCACAAAGCTCAGAGGATCCAAGTCTTGGATTGGGCCATTAATCAGGATCCATAAGATCACAGCTCAGTGCAGCTGCTTAATAATCTGATAGAGAGACTGCAGTGGGAAGGGAGAGACTTGTGGGGAACATGTCCTGAGTTCTTCAGGCTGTGGGATGTGGTTGACTAGAGTGACCTGTGTCAAAAAAGGACAGACCCAGGATCTAACAATGCTCAAGAGATGTAGCTAACATTAAGGTCATTGAATTTTACAATGGAATTCCAGATCTGACTAGTAGCAATAGAGCCTGATGATCTGTATGAGCTGTAATGGTCAGACAAGGTGTTATGGCCTTACACAGGTGGTTCATTAGAAACTGTGTAGTTTCTTCTGTGTGCAATATATCCTCATTCCCAAATTGTAACAGAGCCTGGGCTACATGATACAATACTGTCAAGATATTAGTATTTTTTAAGTGAGGCAAAGGGAACTTTGGTATCATTATATTGTTTTCTTTATTGTAAATATATATAAAGTTTTCCCACTGAAAAAGATTTTTACAAAGAAAATATGGAATAATGAAAGATTAAGGTTAGAAATAAAGATGGAAACTCCTTGTATGGACCTGGAGAGATAAACTGAGATCCAAAAGGTCAAGAGAATCAAGAAGAGAGTCAAAGAATAAGCTGTTGGGAAATGCATATAAATATGTGCTAGAAGAAGATAATGCAGTCAAAGGAGTCTGGAGATGACTGAAAGGAAGCAGGAGGGAGGTACATCAGACACAGAGGGGGGAAGGGAAGAAGTGTAACGTGAGAAGCAAGATGAGAAAGAGTGGTCTTCTACTAGAAAACTAGGCACTAGAAGGTGTATCATGGGAAATGAAGATCCCTTGTATCAAAGGAACTCTCAGTTTATAGGAACCATGACTATTGTCTGAGCCTGGTGATGCAGGAAAAAAATGGTTTTCAGTTATCAGAAAAAAAAATGTTCTGCTGCTGTCTGGAGTGAGGAACCAGGCAACAACCAATAATTGTTATAAAGATTCAAATGAAATTAGCTCCCCTTAACAAGAGAAGAAAGGCCACAGCATTGGCAATGAAATACTCCTCATGGACTTTTATCTCTGATAAGCAGATCCAGAAACTACAAAATCTGCCAGAAGTGAAAAGGTGGATGGTTTTAAAATATCACAATGAATAAAATATTTGAATTGAGAAAACATTATTTTGCGTTTTTCTGCAGCTGTTATCCACTGTACTGCCAAGTACTTTTTATCTTGCTACCTAGTGAATTTATATCTTTTAGTGAATTAAAATCTTCACTTCCAGGAAGATTTTCTTTTTGGTTAGTCACTGGATATAAAATGTATAGAAACAGGATTATAAGAAAGAAATTTCACCTCTTTTCCTCATCCAAATGCTCCAGAACCAAGCAGCATGTCTCCTATACCTTACATTTACCCAACTTTCCAGAAGTAAAATGCAAGCTTCTTATCAATGACACCTAGAATAAAATTAGCAAGGTACTGTCATGAATATTGCCTCTGGAAAGTTCAAAACATGGCAAAAAAGAGTATACTCCAGGACATCACAGTGCTCAGTAAAAATTCAATGACTTGATCCAGCTCATCATTGAACCATTGAAACATAAGCCTAAAATGTTTATGTTTCCAAGGAGAAGTGACTAAAGCCCTGGATAAGGACACTGACATAAGTCACAAAGCCTGAGTTCTTATTATCTGTGATCTTGAAGTTGTGGCAACCTCTCCAGATAATGTTTCTTCCTTGTCAATATACATAACTATTCCATCTTATTCTAAGCCAGTTCTTACCCAAACATTCATGCCTTGGCAATATTTTCTTCTAACTTTGAAAAGCTGGTTACCTTTTTGTATTTAGTTTTCTTGTATTTTAGCTGACTGACTTAGAAATATTATTTTAACTTCACAGGCTTCTTAGCCAGATGCTTTTAAAGTAGTTGTTACAGGTTTATATAAAAAGAGCCATATGTTTTTATATGCTGTCTTTACCTTTTATATAAAAACTAAAATATATTGATGCTAGGGACTGAACCTGAGGCCTCATACATGCTAAGCAGGTGCTTTTCTTCTGAGGTTTTACAGCCCATCCAAGCAATTTTCTAAAAGGCCTTTATAGTGGTTTCTTCCTGCCTCTTTTTGGGTATTTCTCATTTAATTAGATCTGTAAGTAGCTTAAGCCTAAGCAATGAATACTAAGAGTGTGGACTTAATGGGCTAATGAGAGAGTAATTTAAGATCAAATGAGATTTTGTAAGGGCAACAAAATGATTTCACAAAATTTATAGTTGAACATTCCCAAGTATAAAGAGTGTAATTAATTGTTCAGCCTGCATCGCAAAAGACACTTCTCTATAAGGAAGCAATCTTTTTGTTATGTTTTGTGACATTGTAATGATACATAGTCCTGGCTAGTTTGAAACTCTGTGTAGAGCAGGCTAACCTCGACTTGTGAGTCTCCTGAATTTGCTTTTCTAGTGCTGGAATTGCAGACATGTGCTACCATGCTAGGCTAAGGAAGCATTCTTATCACTATCTAATAAATTCTTTGTGATGATTAATGGTTCATAATTGTGCTTAGTAGTTTGATCTGCTATAATACCCTAGCCAAGTATCTGTAAACAACAGGAGTTGATTTCTCACCATTCTAGAGTCTTCTAAGTCTAAGGTCAATGTACTATCAAGATTGGTGTCTGGTGAGGACATACTCCCTGAAAGGCATTTTCTCATTGGGCCAACATTGCTGGAGGAAAATATGAACAACCACAGATTTCTTTTAAAGACAACATTCCCATTCACGAGGACTTTATTCTTCTGATATAACTATCTTCCAAAGGCCTTATCTCTAAACACCATCACTTTGAAGCTTGGCTGTCAGCATGTGCACAAAGGAAACTGGGGACACAAGCATCCCTCTGTAATATTAGTCTGTAGCACTCCTACACTAGTTTTTCCATGATTAAATGTCATTTAGCTGTGTGTATACTCTTTATTTTCTTCCAATTATTATAAATTCTCAATGATACATTCTTTTTTTTATTTCTTATAATACCAGCTACTTTTCCTAGAAACTGTTCCTCAATATAATAAATCTTCCGTTTCCTTTTTTTGTAAGGTACTGGACCTAATTCTCATTATTAAACAGTGTAATCTGTTTCTAAAACACTATATGTTCTTTTTAAAGTCATCTCCCACTTGGCTACTCTCTAAAACCTAAAACCAGAGTGAGCATGGCAATGGCATAACCTATTTTAGCCTCATGATTTTTCAAAACTACCATCCCTATCTGTGCACCTACATCCAGTTAAACTAGTCTTTTATTCTCAAAGCCAGAAAACCAACATCAGAAAACACTAACAGTATTGTTGTAAATTACTCAATCACCCAGCATAACATCATCTTGAAGTTAGCATTTTATTTATGTAAAACCAACCTGTACTCTGCTTCCCCCTTCATTTTCAGCTACTTGATGAAACACTTCCTTAAAGGGCACATACATGGATATGTGTTATTTATACTCTCTGACTTCCAACGATCTCATCAGTTCACACCAACTTGACTGCTTTCTTGCCAATGTACCCAATGTTTCCAAGATCACCAATAATCTGCAAGATCCTGCCCTTTTCTTTTTCTACCTCCTTGGTGAAGCATATTCTTTACATTTTTAAATAGTCTCTTTTGTCTTCAATGATATTGCTCTTCTTTCTCTTATTACATTAATCAATTCAGGTTATCCAGAGAAGTACAACTCTATTATTTTCTTAGATATTAATATATGGATATTTATGTAAATATAAAAAATGATTTGTTGTAAGGAATTGGCTTATACATAATAGAGGCAGAGATCTTCATGTTGAGGATGCAGAGACATTAATCAAACAACTGTAGGTTACCTGCATACCCTGTTCCTGGTCTAGAGCCCCCAGCTCCAGAGGCTCTCAGCAGCCAACCAGGGCAGATAGGTGATACTTCCATATGCCAGCCCACTGCCTGCATCAAGCCCCTAGCCAAACACAGCAGTGGTAAGCTATGCCCTGCCCCAAGCACACTCCATCTACCTCACCTCTTTGTGCATTCCCAGAGCACAGTGCCCCCAGGGACCACCAGGCAAGACCCCTCAGACCACAATTCCCAGTCTGCCCTGTCCTCCTGGCAAACTTAGCAACTGAGATCCCCACTTCATCCCGTATGCAGCATCTTCCTAGCGCAGAGGGGAGCCCCCATTCATGGAAGCCCACAACAGCCAACCAGGACAGGTCAGACCTCTGTGTGCTGGCCCACTATCTGCACCAGGCTCCTGGGCAAGCACAGCAGCAGTGGTGAGCTACATCCTCTCCCCTGCCTACCTATCTCCCATATCACAACCATATCTGCATTCCCAGAGGCCTGGGGCCATCAGGGACCACCAGTTAAATTTTGCCCCTACATTCCCAACAGAGGTAATCCACACTTTCTCCCCAACGCTTCATTTTCTGACCCACATCTTTGCCTACAATACTTGAAATATGCCAATACCAGAGACAACCAGATGGCTAAAAGCCAGTATAAGAACACAAATAACAAGAGCCTCATCTATATGGCAATACTAGAACCGGCTACCGTACTACAGCAAGCTTAGGATATCTTACCACAGCTAACGCACAAGGAAATGACCTTAGATCTAATCTCATGAAGATAATAGAGGCCTTAAAAGTAGAAAGGAATAAATCCCTTAAAGAAATACAATCAAAGAGGTAGAAGGCTTTAAGGAGAAAATGAATGAATCCTTTAAAAAGGTACAGGAAAACACAATTAAAAAGGTGAAGGAAATAAACAAAATAAATAAAGCACAATCTGAGGGAATTCTGGAGTTGGAATACCTAGGAAAGAGAAGAGTAACAACAGACTCAAGAATCACCAACAGAATCCAAAAGCTGAATGAGAGATTCTTAGGCATAGAAGATATGATTGAAGAAACTGATACATCATTCAAAGAAAATGTTAAATCTAAAACATTCCTGACACAGAACATCCAGGAAATCTGGGATACTAGGAAAAGACCTAATCTATGAATAACAGGAATAGAAGAAAGTAAAGGGTCCCAGCTCCAAGGAACAGAAAATATCTTCAACAAAATCATGGAAGAAAATTTCCCCAATCTAAAGAAAGATATACCTATAAACACACAGAAAGCATACAAAACACCAATTAGACTGCATCAGAAAAGAAAATCCTCCAACCACATAATAATTAAAACATTAAATCTACAGAACAAAGAAAGAAAGGGGGAAAGACCAAGTAACATATAAAAGTAATCCTGTCAGAATTACATCTGACTTCTCATCAGAGACTCTGAAAGCCAGAAAGGCCTAAACAGATGTCTTGAAAACCCTAAGAGACCATAGATGCCAACCTAGAATACTATACTAATCAAAACTCTCAATCACCATAGATTAAAAAAAAAACCCAAGATATTCAAAAAACAAAACAAAACAAACAAACCTAATTTAAACAATATCTATCCAGAAATCCAACCCTACAGAAAATGCTAGAAGAAAAACTTCATCCCAAAGAGGGTAACTATATCCAAGAAAGCATAAGAAATAAATAATTCCATGCCAGAAAAACAACAACAAGAACAACAACAACAACAAACAAACAAACAAAACAAAAGAAGGGAAGCACACATACTATCACAACCAAAAGCAAAATTACAGGAATCAACAATCATTGATCATTAATATCTCTCAACATTAATGGACACAATTCCCCAATAAAAAGACACAGGTTAACAGAGTGGATACAGAAACAGGATCCACCATTCTGGTGCATATAAGAAACACACCTCAGCAACAAAGATAGACATTACCACAGAGTAAAGGACAGGAAAAAGGTTTTCCAAACAAATGGACTTAAAAAACAAGCAGGAGTAGTTATTTTATTATCTATTAAAACATACTTTCAAGCAAAAGTAATCAAAGAGATGAGGAAATGTTCTAAATAGTCACCAAAAGAAAAATCCACCAGGATTACATCTCAATTCTGAACATATATGCCACAAATGCACAGACACTTATATTCATAAAAGAAACATTACTAAAGTTTAAGTCACACATCAAACCTCACACATTAATAGTAGGAGAATATTCTCACCAATGGACAGGATATCAGGACAGAAACTAAACAGAGAAATAATGAAACTAACCAATGTTATGAATTCATTGGACCTACCATATCTACAGAACTTTTCACCCAAACACACAAAACATTATACCTTCTTCTCAGCACATCATGGAACCCTCTCTAAAACTGACCATTTTTTGGACATACAGCAAGCCTTTATAACTCCTTGTATTTTATCAGGCCACCATGGATTATAGCTGGACATCAACAACACAGAAAGCCTACTAAGTCATGGAAACAAAACAACTCTCTATTCAATGACCACTGGGTCATGGAGGAAATATTTAAAAACTTAAAATTAAAATATTAAAAAATTTCTAGGATTCAATGAAAAGAAGGCACAACACACTCAAACTTATGGGACACAATGATGGAAGTGATCAGAGGAATCTTCATAGCAGTGAGTGTCTTCATAAAGAAATTGTAGAGATCTCATACTAGCAACAACGGCACATCTGAAGTTTCTAGAACAAAAAGCAGCAAACACATCCAAGATGAATAGATGGCAGGAAATAAACTCAGGGCTGAAATCAATAAAGTAAAATCAAAGAAAACAATGTAAAGAATCAACAAAACCAAAAGCTTGTTCTTTAAATCAACAAGATAGACACTTAGCCAAACTTGCTAAAAGGCAGAGAGACAGTATACAAATTAACAAAATAAAAAATGAAGAGGAACATAAAAACAGACACCCCAAGGAAATCCAAAGAATTAGGTCTTACTTCAAAAACTTGTATGCCACAAAATTGGAAAATCTAAATGAAATGTATGGTTTTATTTATAAATACCACTTACCAATATTAAATCAAGATAAGCTAAACAATATACATAAACCTATAACACCTAATAAAATAGAAGTAGTCATCAAAAGTCTCCCAACAAAAAGCCGTGGACCAGATGGTTTTAGCACAGAATTCTACAAGACATTCAAAGAAGAGCTAATATCAATACCCCTCAAACTATTAAACAAAATAGAAACAAAAAGAACATTGCCAAACCCATTCTATGTGGCCACAGTCACCCAGATAAATAAACCACACAAAGACCCAACAAAGAAAGAGAACTTTAGACCAATCTCCCTTATGAACATTGACACAAAAATGGTCAAAAATATACTTGCAAACTTAATCCAGGAACATATAAAAAATCTCCACTGCAATCAAGTAGGCTTCATCCCAGGGATGCAGGGATGGTTCAGTATACAAAAACCGATCAATGTTATCCACCATATAAACAAACTGAAAAAAAAAATCTCATTAGATCCTGAAAAAGTGTTTAACAAAATCCAACACTCCTTCATGATAAATGTCTTAGAGGGATCAGGGCTACAAGGCATATACTTAAACTAAATAAAAATAATACAGCAAGCCAGTAGCCAGCATCAAATAAAGTGGAGAGAAACTTAAAGTAATCCCACTAAAATCAGGGACAAGACAAGGCTGGACACTCTCTTTGTCTCTATTCAATACAGCATTTGAAGTTCTTTTTTTAATTTTTATTTTTTTAATATTAGTTACAGTTTATTAACTTTGTATCCCAGCTGTATCCTGCTCCCTCATTCCCTCCCAATCCCACCCTCCTTCTCCTATCTCTTCCCTGACCCTTTCCAAGTCCAGTGATAGGGGAGGACCTCCTCCCCTCTCATCTGACCCTGGTTTATCAGGTATCTTCAGGACTGGCTGCAAAGTCCTCCTCTGTGGCCTAGCAGGGCTGTACCTCCCTTGGGGTGGAGGGGGAAGGAGGTCAAAGAGCCCATCATTGATTTCATGTTAGAAATAGTCTCTGTTCCCTTACTAGGGTACCCACTTGGATACTGAGCTACCATGGGCTGTATCTGAGAAGAGGTCTAGGTTATATTCATACATGGTCCTTGGTTGGAGAAACAATCTCATAAAAGACCCTTGTGCCTAGATATATATTGGTCCTTATGGAGCTCCTGTCCTCTCCAGGTCATATTAACTCTCCCTTCTTTTATATGATTCCTTGAACTCTGCTAAAGGTTTGGTTATGAGTCTCGGTATCTGCTTTGAGACACTGCTAGGTAGAGTCTTTCAGAGGCCCTCTATGGTAGGCTCCTGTCCTGTTTCTTGTTTCCTCCTACATTCAATGTCCATCCCATTTGTCTTTCTAAGTGAGGATTGATCATCTTACCCCAGGGTCTTCATTCTTGTTTATCTTTATTATCTTGTCTATCTTTATCTTTATTAGATTTCAGTATGTTTATCATATCTTATAGGTCTATATAAGTGAGCATATACCATGTGTTTCTTTCTCCTTCTGGGATACCTCACTCAGGATGATATTTTCTAGATCCCACCATTTGCCTGCAAAATTCATGATTTCCTTGTTTTTAATTGCTGAGTAGTATTCCATTGTGTAAAAATACCACAATTTCTGTATCCATTCCTCCATTAATGGTCATCTGGGCTGTTTCCATGTTCTGGCTATTACGAATAAAGCTGCTACAAACATGGTTGCGCAAGTGTCCTTGTTGTATACTTGGCATCTTTTGGGTATATGCCTAGGCATGGTATAGCTAGATCTTGAGGAATCCCTATTCTTAATTGTCTGAAAAAGTGCCAGACTGATTTCCAAAATGGTACCAGATTACATTCCCACCAGCAATGGAGGAGGATTCCCCTTTTTCTACAACCTCTCCAGCATGTGTTGTCACTTGAGTTTTTTATTTTAGCCATTATTATTAGTTACATTTTATTAACTCTGTATCCCAGCTATATCCTGCTCCTTTATTCCCTCCCAATCCCACCCTCCCTCCCTTCCTCTTTCCAAGTCCACGGATTGGGGAGGACCTCCTCCCCTTTCGTCTGGCTCTGTTTTATCAGGTATCTTCAGGGCTGGCTGCAAACTCCTCCTCTGTGGCCTAGCAGAACTGCTCCTCCCTTGGGGGGTGGGGAGTCAAAGAGCTTGCCATTGAGTTCCTATCAGAGATAGTCCCTATTCCCCTTACTATGGGAAACCAATTGGTTATTGAGCTACCACAAGCTTCGTCTGAGTAAAGGTTTTAGGTTATATCCATACATGGTCCTTGGTTGGAGAAACAGTTTAAAAAAAACGCCTGTGCCCAGATATATTGTAATGTTTCATTTAAAATGTAGGCGCTCTTGTATTTGGGGCATAGATGTTCAGAATTGTGATGTCCTCTTGGTGGATTTTTCCTTTGATGAGAATGTAGTGTCCCTCCTCATCTTTTTTGATTAATTTTGGTTGAAAGTTTATTTTATTAGATATTAGGATAGCTACCCCAGCTTGTTTTATGGTTCTGTTTGCTTGAAGGACATTTTTCCAACCCTTTATTCTGAGGTAGGGTTTATCTTTGTTGCAGAGATGTGTTTCTTGGATGCAGCAGAATGTTGGATCACATTTCTGCAACCATTCTATTAGTCTGTGTCTCTTTATTGGAGAGTTAAGAC
This sequence comes from Meriones unguiculatus, assembly GCF_030254825.1. Taxonomy (NCBI): domain Eukaryota; kingdom Metazoa; phylum Chordata; class Mammalia; order Rodentia; family Muridae; genus Meriones; species Meriones unguiculatus. Next base: position 84,955,695 of record NC_083351.1, read on the forward strand.
GATTGATGTTGATAGATAACAGTGACCAATGACTGTTAGTTTCTTTTATTTTGGAGTTGGTGGTCTTACTGTGATTCATTGCTTGTTTTTTTTTAATTTGGGGGGGATTATCTGTATGCTCTGTTTTCTTGGGCATAGTTTGTTTTCATTGGATTGGAGTTTTCCTTCTAGTATCTTCTGTAGGGCTGTTTGCTGTGTAGATATTGCATAAATTTAGTTTTTTCATGGAATATTTTGTTTTCTCCATCTATGTTGATTGAAAGCTTGCTGGGTATAGTAGTCTTGGTTGGCATCAATGGTCTCTTAAAGTGTGCATGACACCTGCCCAGGCCCTTCTGGCTTTCATAGTTTCTGTTGAGAAGTCTGGTGTGATTCTGATAGGTTTACCTTTATATGTTACTTGGCCTTTTTCTCTTGCTGCTTTTAATATCTTTTCTTTGTTCTGTAGATTTAATGTTTTGACTATGATGTGACATGAGGTGTTTCTTTCTTGGTCTCGTCTTTTTGGTGTTCTGTAGGCCTCTTGTATGTTTATGGATATCTCTTTCTTCAGGTTGGGAAAATTTTCTTCTTTGATTTTCTTGAAAATATTTTCTGGACCTTGGATCCTGGAATCTTCTTTTTCATCAATTCCTATTATTCTTATATTTTGTCTTTTCATGGCATCCTTGATTTCTTGGATATTTTGTGTTGGGACTTTTCTGATTTTACTTTTTCTTTTAGAGAAGTATCAATTTCTTTAAGTGAATCTTCAGCACCAGAGATTATCTTTTCCATCTCTTGTATTCTGTTGGCAATGCTTACCTTTGTGGTTCCTGATCTTTCCTCCAAGTTCTCCAGCTCCAGGGTTCTCTTAGTTTTTGTTTTCTTTATTGATTCTAATTCATGCCTTGCACCATTTCCTTCATCTGTTTGAGTGTGGATTCCTGTCTGTCTATGATGGTCTCTATTTTTTTGTTTGTTTCCTCTCTATCTGCCACTAATTATATCTCTACTTGTTCCTCTATTTGTTTGGGTACATTTGCCTGTGTTTCTTTGAGAATTTTGTTCATTTCCTCTTTCTTTGCCTTCACTTGATTGGCCAAATCTTTGAGAGATTTGTTCGTTTCCTCTCTAACTGTCTGTATTTGTATGGCTATTGCACTGAGAGATTTGTTTGTTTCCTCTTTATGTGCCTCAAATAATTGGGTAAGCATAGGGTTAAATTCATTTTCCTGTGTTTTCAATGAATTGGAGTATCCGTCAAATTTGGGGTTTGCTGGTGAAGCCATGATGTCCTGATTTATGTTGGGACGTGTTCTTTCACCAACCCCTGGCCATTGGCTTATCAGTAACATTCCCTGTTTGTTCCTGGATTCTGCAGTTTAGACTGGTACCGACTCTCTCCAGCGTCTGGAGAATTCTTCAGGAAGCTGAGAGAGGTCACATGGCCTCAGCATGTGCATTGGTGCTTCAGCTCTACCTGTGGGAGTAAAGTTCATGGATGCAGACGGACAAATGCCATCTTGGATCCCTCATTTTTGAAGTTCTAGCTAGAGCAATAAGACAAGCAAAGGAAATCAAGAGGATAAAAATTGGAAAGAAAGAAGTCAAAGTGTCATTATTCACAGGTGAGATGATAATATACATAAATGACCCTAAAAATTTTACCAGAGAACTCCTACAGCTGATAAACACCTTCAACAAAGTGGCTAGATACAAATTAACTCAAAAGATCAGTAACCCTCCTTTATACAAGTGATAAATGGGATGAGAACAACACTCTTCACAATAGCCATAAATAGTATAAAATATCTTGGTGTAACTCTAACCAAGCAAGTGAAATACCTTCATGACAAAAACTTCAAGTCTTTGAAGAAAGAAACTGAAGAAGAGTGTAGACGATCTCTCATATTCATGGAAAAGTAGGATTAACATACTAAAGATGACCATCTTACCAAAAGCCATCTAGAAATTTGGTGCAGGTCCCACCAAAATGCCAACACAGTTCTTTACAGACCTTTAAAGAGCAACCATCAACTTGATACAGAAAAATTAAAGTCCCAGGACAGCTAAAACAATTCTGTAGGAAAACAAACAAACAAAACAAAACAAATAAAAATAAAAACAACCTTCTGGAGGTATTACCATCCCTGATATCAAACTGTACTATAGAGCAGTAGTAGTAAAAACTACACAGTATTGACATAAGAACATACAGGTCAAACAATGGAATCAAATCAAAGACCCAGAAATAAACCCACACACTTAAATATACCTGGTTTTTTGTGAAGAATCCAAAGCCATACAATTTAAAAAAGAAACTGTTCATTCCACAAATGGTGCTGGTCTAACTGAATGTCTGCATGTACAAAAATGCACATAGATCCATATTTATCGCCCTTCACAAAATAAGTCTAAGCATATCAAAGACTTCAACATAAAACCAGATACACTAAATCTATTAGAAGAGAAAGTGGGGGAAAGCCTTGAGCTCATTAGCACAAGAGACAACTTCCTGAAGAGAATACCAACAGCTCAGGCACTAAGGTCAACAATTAATAATTGAGACCTCATGAAATGGAAAAGCTTCTGTAAATCTAAGGACACTGTGAATAGAACAAAATGGCAGCCTACAGATTGGGAAAAGATCTTCACCAACCCTACATCCAAAAGCAGGCTAATATCCAAAATATATAAAGAACTCAAGAAATTAAACACCAACAAACCAAATAATCCAATCAAGAAATAGGCTTCTGGGAGTATATGGGGTGACTCTAGCTGAGACTCCTAGTGGAGGAAGGGGACAATATGGAGAGTAGAGGGGTCACCTGCTATAGCCAGGCAGGACTTTCAGCTCACCCACAAAACTATTGACCCCAAATTTACCCTGCCTACAATATTGGCAGAGATCAGTATGTAGTAGAGTTTGAGGAAATGGCCAACCAATGACTGGCCCAACTTAAAACATACCCCATAGGAGAGAGCTGACACCTGTCACTGTTAATGATACTCAGCTATGCTTGTAGAAACGAACCAAACTAACTGTTCTCTGAGAGGCTCCACCCCTAACTAGCATTTGTTGAAGATGCTTTCTCTTTCACATTGTACAGCTTTGGCTTCTTTATCAAAAATCAGGTGTACTTAGGTAGATCAAAATAGATGCTGAGACTGACTGCCAAACATTAGATGAAGTCCTGGGAATCTTGTGGAAGATTTGGGGGGAAGGATAGAGGGATCTGAAAAGGATAAAATCTCTATAAGAAGACAAAAAGAGCCAACTAACCTAGACAGATAGGGCTTACCATCCCTGGGAGACCAAACTACTAACCTAAGTGCATGCATGGTCTGGACCTAGGTCCCCTATACTTATTGAGCTGATGGACAGCTTGGCCTTCATGTGGATTCCTTAGCAACTGGAGTGGGGGCTGTCACTGACATTGACTCAGTTGTCTACTATTGTATCATTTTCCCCTAACTCAGTAGCCTTGTATGGCCTCAGTGGAAGAGGATGCTCTTAGTCCAGAATTGACATGAAGTGGCTGGGCAGGATGGCATGGTGGAGGTGTAATGGAAGAGCACTCCCTTCTCTGAGAAGAACGGGTGGCAGAAGTGGGGGGAAAAGTGGGAGGATAGAACTGGGAGGAAAGAAGGGATGGGGCCAGGATTGGTAAATAATGAAACAAACAAACAAACAAATAAATGAGAAAAATAGAAATGGGGTACAGAGCTAAATAGAATTATCAGGAAAGGAATCTCTATTGGTATAAAAGCACTTAAAAATACTCAATGACCTTAGCTATCAGAGACTTGCAAATCAAAATGACTTTGAAATTCCATCTTACACCTATCAGAATGGCTAAGATCAAATCTCAAGTAACATCACATACTAGAGAAGATATGGAGAAAGGAGAATCCTCCTCCATTGCTGGTGGGAATGTAAACTTGTATAACTACTTTGGAAGGCAATCTGGCATTTTCTCAGGAAATTGGGAATAGTTCTACCTTAATACCCAGCTATACCACTCCTGGGTATATACCCAAAAGACACTCTACCATACCACAAGGATACCTGCTTAACTATGGTCATAGCACCTTTATTCGTAACAGCCAGAGACTGCAAACAACCTAGATGTCCCTCAACCAAAGATTGAATAAAGAAAAAGTGATGCATTTACACAATGGAATTCTCAGCTAGCAAAAACAAGGAGATCATGAAATGTGTAGGCAAATAAATAAAACTAGAAAATATTATTCTGAATGAGGTAACTCAGAACCAGAAAGACCTCTAAGCAGATATTGGACCTATAGTACAGGATAAACATACTGCAATCCACAGACCCAAAGAAGCTAAGTAACAAGAAGGGCCTAAAGGAGGACACTTGAATTTTCCTCAGAAGCACAAACAAAATAGACACCAGAAGTAGATAAGGAGAGAAAACAGGGTGGGAGAGTGGGTGGGAAGTGGAATGATGGTAAGGATTAGGTGGGAAAAGTACAGGGGTGGGAGGTGAGAAGACTGGGAGAGAGAAAGTAAACCAATGGGGGTGTATCTCTGCAACAAGCTGGAGACCCATGACAGGGTAGCAGGGAAGACTCCTGGGAGGATATGAGGGTGACTCAGCAGCTGGGGACATGGAGACTGAAGTAGCCACCTCCTATACCTAGGTAGGACTTCTAGTGGAAGGAGTGAGACACCAACACACACCCCAAAACGTTCAACCCAAAATTTACCCTGTCAACAAGATGTGCAGGAATAAAGATGGAGTAGAGATTGAAGGAAAGACCAACCAATGTCTGGCCCAACTTGACACCCACCCCATGGGAAAGAGCCAACCCCTGACACTATTAAAGATTCTCTGCTGTGCTTACAGATAGAAGACTAGCATAACTGTCTATGACAGGCTTCATTCAACAGCAGATAGAAACAGATGCAGAGACCCACAGCCAAACATTAGGTGGAGCTCGGAGAGTCTTGTGGAAGAGTTGGGGGAAAGGAGAATAGAAAGACCTGGAGAAGATAAGAACTTTACAAGAAGACCAACACAATCAACTATCTGAGGACCATGGAGACTCACAAGACTAAACTAACAACCAAAGAGTATACATTGACTGGAACTAGACCCCCTAAACATATGTAGTTGATGGGCAGCTTGGTCTTCATGAGGATTCCCCAGTAACTGGAGATGGGGTTTGTCCCTGACATGGCCTGTGGCCTGCTTTTGGATCACTTTTCCCTATCTGGGCTGCTTGTTGGGGCCTCAGTGGAAGGGGGTGCATTTACTACTGATTTGACTTGATGCATTGAGCCTGCCTGGCAGGGACAGGGGTCCCCTTTTTTGAGGAGAAAGAAGGGAAAAAATGGGAGAAAGAGGGTGGGATAGTGGAACTGGGAGGAGAAGAAGGAGGGAAATGCAACAGAAGTGTAAAGTGAATGAATGATAGATAGATAGATAGATAGATAGATAGATAGATAGATAGATAGACAGACAGACAGGTGGACAGATAGACATAACAAAACCCTGAAAGGCTATGGATCTGCAAATGGATAGTGGTCAGGAAAGACTTCCTTAGAAGCTCAAAGCAGAAATATAGAGAGGTCTTTTTAGCGGTGTCAGAGAAAGATGCTCTGAGCCTCAAATGTCCTCTTGGGGCATATGTGGGCCATTTTGATTACCATTTCTGTGTTCCCTTCCTGTCATTTATTATGACTTAGCATAATATTTACATTAGGCTACATTGGCCCTGTGTTTATTTTGGAGGAATTGATAGTTTTTTCACTCTAACAACTAAAGATGTGTAGAAAATCCAAGTGATGCTCTCTCTAAAGCCTGACAAAGGCTTCCATCTAAAATCCTGGTCAAATATTGACTGAGGGAGAGCTTTGGGTTCTCTTCAATGAAACAGAGGAAAACAATTTGAAAAGCTCTTTAGATTCAATGTAGAAGCCAGGATTGTTTAGAAGTGTTGCTGCAGGCGGAAGGACATGCCTCTGATTACTTATACGGAATGCCAAGCTTAACCTCATCAGTTCACTTTGAATACCTGTACTGCTGAATCATTACAAAAGAAATAAATAAAATGAAAGAACTATAGTGCACATTTGAAAAACTTCCAATGAAAAAAACTTGTAGTATAAGTTCTACTACGGGCATAAAGGCAGAAGACAAATGTGTTAGTTCAAAGAGGAAAAGAAAGCAAATCATTTTTTGTTTTGTCTTCGGATTTGTTCAAGCTTCCAACAAGCAGAATGATAATCACCTGTGGTGTAGGGGGAACTTCACTTAAGTTTACTGCCTTTGCATTTTAGTCTTATGTAGAAACCCTTCCAAATATGCAAAAAAGAATTTTAAAAAAATGTATTGAGCCACCAGGGCTTAGTTCTAAACTTTCTTCACTTCTTTCACTGTTTTCCTAATATTATGTAAATGTCATATATATACATATATATATGTATGTATATATATACACTTATGTGTGTATACAAGTGTATACATGTAAACAAACATAGTTGCACATGTTTAGGTTGTATATGTACATATGCATCAGGATTATAAGTTCTCTAAAATAATAGTTTTTATTTGTGTATGATTTCTTCTATTTTCTGAAATTTTCCTGTGTTATATTCACTTGTATTCATTTTTTCAAAATTGAGTTTTATTTATGTGTACATGTATATGCATGCTTGTCTATATGTATACCATGTGTATGGAGTGCTTGCAGAGGCCAGAAAGGGCATGGGATCCTCTAGAACTGGAGTTAAGATGACTATGAGCTGCCAGATGTGGGTTCTGGGAGCCAAACCCAGGTCCTCTGCAAGAAGAGCAAGTGATCTTAACCACTGAACTATTTCTCTAGCCTGCCACTTTCTGTTTTGAATATTGGTCTTAACACACTAAAATGATGTAATAACACCAATGATTTATGACTCACAGATCTAAAAACCACTGCTTCCTGTGAATCAAACATAAAAGCTGAGGATTCCTATAATTATCTCTTTCCTCTCTCAACTGAAAACTTGTGAATTTGACACCTTCCGTTTTGTAAGAAAAAAAAGTATGATCTCATAAAATCTTAGACCTCCATTTTGTTCAGAAATCTTCACTACTCTTAATTAGAAAATTAGACCTAGTCAATCAAACCTAAAAACACTGGGCTGTCTTTGTTCTCTTTTTGCTTTGGTACCTATCCCCACCCCATCCAAATACATAGAACCTTTGGTTGGGTTTTCTCAATTTTCTGACGGGAGGTGGCAGAGTTTGAGATAGTATCAAGTCAGTGTTCTAATGCTGTGAAGAGACACCATGACCATTGCAACTCTTTTAAAGGAAAGCATTTAATTGAAGTACTTTTGGTTTGTTTTTTTGTGTTTTGTTTTTATAGTTTTAGAGGTTTAGTCCATAATCATCCACATGGTCAGAAACATGGAGGCACATGGTACTGGAGAGGCAGCTGAGAATTCTGCAACCAGATCCACAGGTAGCAGGAAGAGAGAGATTCTGAGCTTGGAATGTTGCTTTTTTTTTAAGCCTCAAAGCCCACCCCCAGTCACAGAATTCCTCCAACAAGACCACTCCTCATCCTTTCAACACCGCTCCCAGGCATTCAAATCTATGAATTGCACAGATGGCAATCAAGATCATTGTAATGCTAGCCTCTACCTGACAAGCTTCAACTTTTTACATGGAGCTTACTGTTGTTGCAATTTTTTAAAACATTTTTTAATGGTTCTTATATCTTTTTCTCCCTACTCCACTCCAATCCCTTCCAACACCCCAATACCAGGTAGGAGATAAAAAGGGTTAGTGGGAGAGGAGCCATAGTTCTTTCTTAGCTGCTTCCTGCTGATTAGGGTTGTTGGGTTCCTTGGAGCCATTCCAGTTCTCCTTTCAGGAGATCTCCAACTTCTTGTTTCACAACAGCAACCAGGAGCAGCAAGGAGGAAGCAGAATCATTGTTCTTTTTTATGCTTCTTCCTGGGCTCTGGCTCCCTCTCCAGGTTAAAGCTATCTGCAGTTGGCAAAGAGCTCCTCTCAGAGCCCACATGAGGCAAATAGGTCTCCTGCTGTGGACTTTCTGAATCAGTCCCACACTCCACATCTGGGACTACAACAAAAACATGTTTATATCCACAACAGCTTCCTTCAGTGTTTTGGACAATCCTGTCAAGGCAGGTCTGTCAGGGTCCACTTGCCCACCTTTCTCATAGGTCAGAAGTCATATACTTCTCTCTCAATGACTTCGGTACATGCTAGTCACATTTACCATTGCTGTGACAAGTACCCGAGAAAATGTCTGAATGAGGAAAAATTTATCTTTGCTCACAGTTTCATAGACTTCAGTCTGTGGTTGCTGACTTCTTTGTTTCTGGGTGTGTGGGAGGTAGAATTGCATGATACAAAGGAACACTAGAGCACAGCTGCTTACTCCATGGTGTCCAGAACATAGAAAAAGAAACAGAAAGGCACCAGGACATGATATGACCTCTAGAACTCCCAAAGACCTACTTACACCCCTCTTCAACTCCAAAAATAGACCAAGCCTTTATTCCATGATACTGTGAAGACCTTTGGTATTCGGAGACTGTCTGTCTCCATTACCTCTGTATGAAGAGCTCACCTGAGCACTGTACTGACTTGCAAGTGAAATGTGCACATTACCCATTTTTTTTCTCTTTGCTCCAATGTAGGCTTTGAATAGTAAGTTGTTGGTTACAAGTTGTGGAAGCTCCAATACATTCAAAGGCTCTCACTCTGAATCTGTTGCCAATGGAAAACTGACTAAGAGATGAGACATTAAAGATCGATACATTAAATGATTTTCCACATTAATTTCTAGACTATAATGCACATAATACTTTTCTATGAGATTTACACACACACACACACACACACATACACACACACGTCTGAGTTTCTCTTGTATTAATCTCTCATGGGAGTGGCAAGTTGGCTTTTTCACTAGAAGTTTCTTTGCTTTATCCAATTTCTAGTAGGTAAGGTAGCAGGAAGTCAGGCAGATGCAAATTGAACCTTTTTTAAAGGCAGTTATAAGTAGACAGTACTAATATAGAGAGATACAGGCTAGACAGATGTTTATGATGTTTTGGATTGGAAAAAACCAGATGATGCATTTTTGGCATACTAGAAAATTTCTATTATTTATAGTTCAATAGGCACTTACATATGTTAAAATTCATTGATCTATACTATTATTTTTATACTTTTGTTATATGCACATTATAACTCAGGAGAGAGTAATAGTACCCAAATCCATGGCAATATAATATAAAAGTTTATGCTATATCCATCATAAGTTTTTTAAATACATAAAATAATTATTTCATTTTTGTTAGTTACACAGAGTGAACCTGAACACTAAAAATCATGATATTGATAGGACAAAAAACAACTTCAAAGAACTTGCAAATAGAACAGGTTGAAACTATATAATCTAAAGTAAAATACTGAAAAAATATCTTAATATAATAAAAAGTATTTTTCATGACTATATTAGAGAAAACTTACATTCATAAAGCTAAACTATCAAATTAACAAATTAAATATTCCCTAAAATTTGGATGGTCAGAATATATTCCTGTATTTTTATTGCACACGTTTAGAAAGAATATACTTATGAACATATTCAGAAAAATGATATGTAATTATCTATTGCATGCTTTAAAAATATTTTCAAAGTATTACATAAAACAATTCTGTGTTATTGTGAAAAAACTTTTGATGAATTACCTTTATATTTAATTTTTTATTTAACTTTTATTAATTACACTTTATTCATTTTGTATCACCCCATAAGCCCCTCCCTCCACCTGTCCCGGTCCCACCCTCCCCCCTCTTTCTGCATGGATGCCCCTCCCCAAGTCCACTGATAGGGGAGGTCCTCCTCTCCTTCTTTCTGTTCTTAGTCTATCAGTTCTCATCAGAAGTGGCTGCATTGTCAGGGTTCTAGGTTATCTCCATGAATAGTCCTTGGTTGGAGTATGAGTCTCTGGAAGTTCACTGTGTTCAAATTTTCTTGTTCTGTTGCTCTCCTTGTGGAGACCCTGTCCTCTCCAGCTCTTACTATTTCCCACTTCTTATATAAAATTCCAATCACTCTGCCCAACAGTTGGCCATCAGGCTCAGCATCTGCTTTGACAGTCTGCAGAGCAGAGGCTTTCAGAGGCCCTCTGTGGAAGGTTCCGAGGTTGTTTCCTGTTTTCTTCTTCTGGCTTTTAGAGGCCCTCTGTAGCAGGTTCCTAGGTTGTTTTCTGTTTTCTTTTTCTTCTGATGTCCATCCTTTTTGCCTTTCAGGGTGGGGATTGAACGTTTTAGTTAGGGTACTCTCTTTTGCTTAGTTTGTTTAGATGTACAGATTTTAGTGGGTTTATTCTATGTTGTATGTTTATATGAGTGAGTATATACCATGTGTGTCTTTTTGCTTCTGGGACAACTCACTCAGGATGATCTTTTCCAGGTCCCACCATTTACCTGCAAATTTCATGATTTCCTTGTTTTTCATTGCTGAGTGATATTCCATTGTGTAGATGTATCAAAATTTCTGTATCCATTCTTCACTTGAGAGGCATCTGGGCTGTTTCCAGCTTCTGGCTATTACAAATAAAGCTGCTACAAACATGGTTGAGAAAATGTCCTTATTGTGTAATTGAGCCTCTTTTGGATATATTCCTAGGAGTGGTATGGCTGGATCTTGAGGAAGCGCTCTTCCTAGTTGTCTGAGAAAGCAGCAGATTGATTTCCAGAGTGGTTGTACAAGTTTACATTCCCATCAGCAGTGGAGGAGAGTTCCCCTTTCTCCACAACCTCTCTAGTATGTGTTGTCACTTGAGTTTTTGATCTTGGCCATTCTGATGGGTGTAAGGTGAAATCTCAGGGTTGTTTTGATTTGCATTTCCCTAATGGCTAATGAGGTTGAGCATTTCTTTAAGGGCTTCTCTGCCATTTGATATTCCTCTACAGAGAATTCTTTATTTAGCTCTGTTCCCCATTTTTTAAGTGGATTACATGGTTTGCTGCTTTTCAGCTTCTTTAGTTCTTTATATATACTGGATATGAGTCCTCTGTCAGATACAGGGTTGGTGATGATTCTTTCCCAGTCTGTAGGCAGTCGTTTTGTTTTGATGACAGTGTCCTTTGCTTTACAGAAGCTTTTCAGTTTCCTGAGGTCCCATTTATTGATTGTTGCTCTTAGAGCCTGTGCTATTGGTGTTCTGTTCAGGAAGTTTTCTCCTGTACCAATGAGTTCTTGGCTATTCCCCACTTTTTTTTCTAGCCAATTTAATGTGTCTGGTTTTATGTTGAGGTCTTTTATCCACTTGGACTTCAGTTTTGTGCAGGGTGAGAAGTATGGATCTATTTGCATTTTTCTACATGTAGACATCCAGTTGGACCAGCACCATTTGTTGAAGATGCTATCTTTTTTCCATTGTATGGTTTTGGTGTCTTTGTCAAAGATCAGGTGTCCATAAGTGTGTGTGTTTATTTCTGGGTCCTCTGTTTGGTTCCATTGATCCACCATTCTGTTTCTATGCCAGTACCATGCAGTTTTTAAAACTGTTGCTCTATAGTACAGCTTAAGATCAGGGATGGAGATACCTCCAGAAGATCTTTTATTGTAGAGGATTGTTTTAGCAATTCTGGGTTTCTTGTTATTCCATATGAAGTTGAGAATTTTTCTTTCCAGGTCTGTAAAGAATTGTGTTGGTAATTTGATGGGAATTGCATTGAATCTGTAGATTGCTTTTGGTAAGATTGCCATTTTTACTATGTTAATCCTGCCAAGCCATGAGCACGGGAGATCTTTCCATCTTCTGATATCTTCTTCTAATTCTTTCTTCAGAGACTTGAAATTTTTTTCATAGAAGTCTTTGACTTGCTTGGTGAGGCTTACATCAAGGTACTTTATGCCATTTGTGGCTATTGTGAAGGGTGTTGTTTACCTAATTTCTTTCTCAGCCCTTTTGTCTTTTGTATACAGGAGGGCTACTGATTTTTTTGAGTTAATTTTGTATCTGGCCACTTTGCTGAAGGTGTTTATCAGCTGTAGGAGTTCCCTGGTAGAGTTTTTGGGGTCACTAACATATACTATCTTATCATCTGCAAATAGTGATTATTTGACTTCTTCCTTTCCAATCTGTATCCCCTTGATCTCCTTCAACTGTCTTATTGCTCTATCAAGGACTTCCAGAACTATGTTGAAGAGATATGGAGAGAGTGGGCAGCCTTGTCTTGTCCCTGATTTCAGTGGGATTGCTTTAAGTTTCTCTCCGTTCAGTTTGATGTTGGCTATAGGCTTGCTGTATATCACCTTTACTATGTTCAGATATGTGCCTTGTATCCTTGATCTCTCCAATACTTTAAACATGAATGGATGTTGGATTTTGTCAAATGCTTTTTCAGCATCTAGGGAGATTATCATGTGTTTTTCTTTTCTTTCAGTTTGTTAATATGGTGGATCACATTGATGGATTTCCGTATATTGAACCACCCCTGCATACCTGGGATGAAGCCTACTTGGTCATAGTAGATAATATCTTTGATGTGTTCTTGTATTCGGTTTGCAAGTATTTTGTTAATTATTTTTACATCAATGTTCGTAAGGGAGATTGGCCTTTTTGTTGAGTCTTTGTGAGGTTTAGGTACCAAGGTGATTGTGGCTTCATAGAATGAGTTTGGTAATGTTCCTTCTGTTTCTATTTTGTGGAATAGTTTGAAGAGAATTGGAGTTAGCTCTTCTTTGAAGGTCTGGTAGAATTCTGCACTGAAGCTATCTGGTCCCGGGCTTTTGTTGGATGGGAGATTTTTGATGACTGCTTCTATTTCTTTGGGGGATATAGGAGTATTTAATTGATTTACCTGGTCCTGATTCAGCTTTAGTAAGTCAAGTCGATCAGGAAAATTGTCCATTTCATTTAGATTTTCAAATTTTGTGGCATAAAGACTTTTTTTTTTTTTTTTGAAGTAAGACCTAATGATTGTTTGGATTGCTTCAGTGTCTGTAGTTATATCCCCCTTTTCATTTCTGATTTTGTTGATTTGGGTGGTGTCTCTCTGCCTTTTAGTTAGTTTGACTAAGGGTTTGTCGATTTTGTTGATTTTCTCAAAGAACCAGCTCTTGGTTTCATTGATTCTTTGAATTGTTTTATTTGTTTCTAATTGATTGATTTCAGCCATGAGTTTGATTATTTCCAGCCATCTACTCCTTTTTGGTGTGTCTGCTTCTTCTTTTTCTAGGGTTTTTAAGTGAGCCATTAAGTTGCTTAAATGATCTGTCTCGAATTTCTTCTTGAAGGCACTTAGTGCTATGAACTTTCCTCTTAGCACTGCTTTCATTGTGTCTCACAAGTTTGAGTATGTTGTGTCTTCATTTTCATTGATTTCTAGGAAGACTTTAATTTCTTTCTTTATTTCTTCCCTGACCCAGCTGTCATTTAGTAACAAGTTGTTCAGTTTCCATGTGTGTGTAGCCTTTTTGCTACTTCTGTTGTTGTTGAGGTCCAGCTTTAGTCCATGGTGATCAGACAAGATACAAGGGATTATTTCTATCTTCTTGTATCTGTTGAAGCTTGCTTTGTGACCAACTATATGGTCTATTTTGGAGAAGGTTCCATGAGGTGCTGAGAAGAAGGTAAATTCTTTTGTGTTTGGGTGTAAAGTTCTGTAAATGTCTGTGAGGTCCATTTGATTCATGATCTCTGTCACAGTTGTTGTTTCTTTGTTTAATTTCTTTTTTGTTGACCTGTCCTTTGTTGAGAGTGGGGTGTTGAATTCTCCCACTATTAATGTGTGAGGATCTATATGTGTTTTAAATTTTATCAATGTTTCTTTTACAATGTGGGTGCTCTTGTATTTGGGGCATAGATGATCAGGATTGTGATGTCTTCCTGGTGAAATTTTCCCTTGATGAGTATGAAGTGTCCTTCCTCATCTCTTTTTATTAATTTTGGTTGAAAGTCTATTTTATCAGCTATTAGAATGGCTACTCCTGCTTGTTTCTTCGGTTTATTTGCTTAGAAAGTTGTCTTCTAACCTTTTACCCTCAGGTAATATTTATCTTTGTGCCTTAGTTGTGTTTCTTGTATGCAACAGATTGCTGGGTTTTGTTTATGTATCCATTCTGTTAATCTGTGTCCTTTCACTGGAGAGTTGAGTCCATTGATGTTGAGAGAGATTAATGACCAGTGGCTGTTAGATCCTTTGATTTTGATGTTGGCTGTGGTCATAAGTTTGTGTGCTTGGTTGCTTTTTGTTTTACTTTAGTAAGGTTTATTATTTCCTGTGTTTTCTTGACAGAAGCTAATTTTCTTGGGTTGTATTTTCCCTTTCAGTGTCTTCTGTAATGCTGGATTTGTGTGTAGGTATTGTTGAAATTTGTTTTTGTCATTGAATATCTTGTTTTCTCTGTCTATGAGGACTGAGAGTTTTGCAGGTTATAGTAGTCTGGGCTGATATCTGTGTTCTCTTAGGGTCTGCATGATATCTGTCCAGGCCCTTCTGGCTTTCATAGTCGCTGTTGAATAGTCAGTTGTGATTCTAATGGGTTTGCCATTATATGTTACTTGGCCTTTTTCCCTTGTAGCTTTTAGTATTTTTTCTTTGTTCTGTATACTTACTGTTTTGATTATTATGTGGCAGGAGGATTTTCTTGTCTGGTCAAATTTGTTGCGTGTTCTGTAGGCTTCATGTATTCTTATTGGCCTCTCCTTTAAGTTGGGGAAATTTTCTTCAATGATTTTGTTGAAAATATTTTCTGGGCCTTAGAGAAAGGAATCTTCTTTTTCCTCTATACCTATTATTTTTAGGTTTTGTCTTTTCATATTGTCTTGGATTTCTTGGACTGTCTGTATCAGGAATTTTTTGGATTTAACATTTTCTTTGATAGATTCATCGATTTCTTCCATTGTATCTTCTAGACCTGAGATTCTTTCTTCGATCTCTTGTAGTCTGTTGGTTATGCTTACCTCTGTCCTTCTTGTTTTCTTCCCTAGATTCTTCCTCTCCATTATTTTCTCCATTTGTGTTTTCTTCAATTTTTCCAATTCTATCTTCAGGTCTTGAGTTGTTTTGTTTACTTCCTTCACCTGTCTGATTGTATTTTCCTGTTTTTCTTTTAGTTCCTTCAACTCTGTTTCTTTTACTTCTTTCAGTGATTTAATTATTTCTTCTCTGAAGGCCGCAATCTGTGTGGCTGCATCTTCCCATATTTCTTCACGGATGGCCATAATCTGCTTATCTTTAACTTCCTCCATTTCTTTATGGATAGCCATGATCTGTTTTGTTTTATCTTCCTCTAATTCTTCACGTATTTTTTTCCTTTATTATCCTCTTCATCAGCATAGATGCAAGGTCATCTTCTTGATTTTCTATTATGCTGTGTTGTCCAGGGCTTTTTGCCCCTGGATGGCTGGGTTCTGGGGATTCCATATTGCTCTGTCTTTTGTTGGTTGAACTTTTATGCTGACCTCTACCCATTGGGCTGTTTTAGGTGTTGGCTGTTAGTTTCTGTGCTTCCTGGAGTCCTGAGGTAGGGAGAATCTCCTTGGCCGGAAGATGATTTTTCCTGAAGGAGACCTCCTCTGCTTTTTTGTATGGTCACTGTATGGCCAGTGTTTCTCAGGAATTGCCACTGCTCACTTCAGGTGTATAGACCTGAGTAGTAGCTATGGTCTTTGTTAGGCAGGGGAGCTCTCCTGTTACCCAAGACAGCTCAAGACAGCTGCCCCACTGCTGGGTTTCTCATTATAAATTTAGTGAGCTGCTGCTGTTGTTACAGTGTTCCAGGTACAGTCCTCTTGAAGAACCTGCTGATTCCCTAGCTGTGGGGTTTTCTCCCAACAGGGAAACTCAGTCTGTTATCGTGGGGCACATAGTTCTGTCCGGGAAAGTGAGAGGAGCACCCAGCAAGTCCCTGGGCCAGAGGCTGAGTGCTCCACTCTGGCCCTGGAGTATATGCACCTAGGTTGAGTTGGCGCCTGGGGGCACCGCTCTGGTCTGGAGGTTGGTAACTGAGGGCTCCACTCTGGTCTGAAGGCTGGGTGCCTCACTCTGGACCGGAAGCTGTGTGTCCCTGTCTAGGATGTCGGCTGCTGGCACTGCTCTGGTCCGGATGCTGTGGGTGCAGCCCTCTTGAGGGACCAGGGATTCCCACAGTTTTGTCAGTCTAGCTAGGGATAACTGGTTGATCCTTGGCACAGTATCTGAGGGCTTCTGTAATGGCTCTCTGGCTTTTGTAGGTCTGAGGATGCAGCTGTGTGCCCCAGTGCCCTAGGGGTACTCAATAATTGCAGCTGAGCACAGCGCGCCTGCCTGCAGTAGAAAGCTAGAGCCTAGAGTCTGCGTGAATCCAGAAAGTCTTTTGGTGCTGGGTGTCCTGAGTGTTAGATCTGATGATCCCCCCCACTGTGGGGTTTCCTTTTGCCGTGGACACCCAGTCTTTGCTTTGGGGACCACTGTTCTGCTAGGGTGGCGAGTAGAACCCATAGGCACAGACGTCTGCCCGTGGCTCCGCCTTTCTGGGCGTTGGGAGCCTGGGTGTCTGCCTAAACTGGGTAATTTTCCCGAGATCTTTTCAAGGTGGTGGTATCAGCTGAGTGCTCTGAGGTCAGACCAGCCAGTCCCCTCCCTGTGGGTTTGCACCCGGCAGTGAAACTCAGTCTCTGTTGCCCTGGGGTCCACAGTTCTATCTGAGGCAGTGAATCAGGTGTGCAGGCAGGGCTCTGTGCAGGTGCCTGTGTTCCCTGCTCTGGCTCTGGGCTGGCTCCTGGGGCGCCCATGGAACCCGAGTCTTTTCCAGGAGATGTCTGGGTGACCTAAGGTCGGTCCCAATCATTTCCTGCTCCATAGGGTTATCTCTCGACTGGAAAATCCAGTCTATGATGTTGTGGGCCCACTGTTCAGTCTGGGACACTGACCAGATCATGCTGGCATGTGGCTCTGTGCTGGGGCTGGCAACCAAGCGCCTGGCGGAACCGGGATCTCTTCCTAGGTTTAGCTGGGTGAGTTAAAAGCTGATTGAATCCCCACCGTGGGGTATCCTCTCACCTGGGAAACACAATCACTTGTGTTTTATGGCCGTGAGTTCTGATTGCTGGTCACTGTGCTGATCCTGCTGTGCTGCTGCTTAGAATGAGAGTCCTTCTGGTGCCATCATCTTGCCCCGCCTCCCGATGAGATGAATTATCTTTTAAAAATTAATCTACCAACCAGACACAGTGGTGCACAGCACTTGGGGAGGCAGATGAAGGCAGATCTCTCTGAGTTTGAGGACAGCCTGTTCTACAAAGCAAGTCCAGGACAGCCAAGGCCACACAGAGAAACCCTAACTCAAAAAACAAAACAAACAAAAGAATGATCTACCTAAGGTTGAGAAATAAGAGATTAAATTTGTAGAAAAATATTAAAGGCTAGTTGAATTGAAAATGAGAAGAGGTAACAGCAGACTAGAATGGACTGATCAGTCTTGGAAGAAAAGAGACTAAACAGAAAACAAACAAACAAACAAACAAAAACGGGAGGTCTAGAGACTTCCTGATGTCTATGTATTGAGAACTGAGGCTCTGGTCATTCTCAGAGGTAGAATACATGGGAGCCATGGCTTTGAGATACCAAACGGAGAAAAAAATTAAAATAAAAATAATTAAAAATAACTTTGTTGCTATTAAATAAATTTTCATTTTATGTAATGTGCTTGGGTGTTTTGCTTGTATGTATGACTGTATAACATTTCTGTTCCTGGCACCTGGAGAAGGCAGGGGATGGAGTAAGATCTCCTGGAACTGAACCTATAGACAAGTAATCAGCCATGTGAATGCTGTGAATCCCATCCATGTTCTCTGAAAGCAGTCAGTGTTCTTAAGTACCAAATCATTACTCCAGTCCCTAATAATAATAAAAAAAGCCTAAAATAAAACACTGATGAGAAGGAAGAGTAATATCCAAAGGAGTAAAAAAATTAATTGTTTTAATTAATACAAGGGTAGAGTCTGCGGATTACTAGCATTTAATGAAAATAACACCTTATGTGATTGTTGGCAAAGTAACCCTTTCCTTGCCTAGGGCAGGAAGGCAAGCATCTTTTCTGGGACTCCAGCCTTTCCTCCACGGGACAGCCCTCACTGAGCTGCCACCTGCCTGTTCCTGCTGTGGAGGGGCAAAGGTTGGGGTTGTGCTCTTCCTTTTTTTTTCTTTAATTCTTTATTAATTACACTTTATTCACTTTGTATTTCCCCTGTGGCTCCCTCCCTCTCCAGTCCCAATCTCTCTCTTCCTCCACCCTCTGCATGCATGCCCCTCCCCAAGTCCACTGATAAGGGAGGACTTCTTTTCCTTCCTTCTGATCCTAGTCAATTAGGTCTCATCAGGAGTGGTTGCCTTGTCTTCTTCTGTGGTCTGGTAATGCTGCTTCCCCTTCAGGAGGAGGTAATTAAAGAGCAGGCCAATCAGTTCATGTCAGAGTCAGTCCCTGTTCCTATTACAATGGAACCCACTTGGATACTGAACTGCCATGGGCTACATCTGTGCAGGGGTCTTAGGTTATCTCCATGCATAGTCCTTGGTTGGAGTATCAGTCTCAGGAAAGACCTCTGTGCTCAGATTTTTTGGTTCTGTTGCTCTCCTTGTGGAGTTCTTGTCCTCTTCAGATCTTACTGTTTCCCAGTTTTTTCTAAGATTCCCTGCACTCTGCCCAAAGGTTGCCCATAAGTTTCAGCATCTGCATTGCTAGTCTGCAGGGCAGAGCCTTTCAGAGGTCCTCTGTGTCAGGCTCCTGACTTGTTTCCTCTTATCTCCTTCTTCTGATCTCCATCCTCTTTGCCTTTCTGGATAGGAATTGAGCATTTTAGCAAGAGTCCTTGTTAGAAAACGTGCGGCTGTGAAGGTAACATGACGGGTTCACAAATCACACCACGAGACTGGTTCCACATTCACAAATCACACCACAAGACTGGTTCCACATGGGAAGTTTATTAGGAACAGGGAGAGAGAGAGAGAGAGAGAGAGAGAGAGAGAGAGAGAGACGAGGATTTCTCTTATAAGGTGACCCAGGGCATGTGCATGTGCTTCCAGGTGATCAGCGGGTGGTCTTCTTGGTGGCTTCACAAATGCCTGATAACAGGTTTGTCAGGTCCCTTGGAGATGGCCATAGAGATGCCTGCATACTGTTCCCAACATTCCTCCCTTTTTGTTTTGTTAAAAAGTGAGAAGCCAGGAAGGGGTGATGGTGGGGGAAGGGCACAGGACTTTTGCTTATCAAGCAACTTCCTGCTGATTAGGGGCATTGTCCTTCTTGGGGTACAGCTGGTCCCTACCATCCAGGTCATAGTCATCTGGCTCTGTGGGTAGAGCTTGATAATCCTGTAGGAGTAACTGATTAATGGTTTGGTTAGAGATTTTTTGCATTTGTTGTTGGAAGAATATAGAGAGGAAGTTAATTAAGCAGGGTGTAAAAAGCAAAAGCTGAAAGACTAGCACGAGAGGTGAGACAAGGGGCAGAATCCATTTCCGTATGGGATTCTGAAAGGCCCAAAAGCTAGAGGCCTCAAGCTCTTCCTTTCATTTTTGTAAATCTGTCTGGAGTTGTTGGATTTTGTCCTTTACTATACCCGACTGGTTGACATAAAAACAGCATTCCTCCTGGAGGAAGAGGCAAAGGCCATCTTATTTAGCTGTGAGGAGATCCAATCCGCGTCAGTTTTGAAGTACTACTGCTGCCAGCGAGTCAATCTGTCCTTGGAGGCTTAGTATTGTCTGAGCCACTTTCTGAAGGTCCTGGATGACCTGGAAAGAAAGCTGATAATACAGAGTTAGTGAGGTGGCTAGTCCTGCTGTTCTGGTCCCTAGAGCTGCCGTGATTTCTGCAGCAGCCAGCAAGGGTAAGTTTTGAATTGCCCTCTTCTCCTGCTGGACAGCTTTTGAGTCCACAACTGGGATTGGTAGGGGCTCTCTTTCGTTTATCACCCCCAGCTCAGGGAAGAGGAGTACCAGAGCGCAAACTCCTGACCAATGAGTAGGCAGACCAATGAGATGGTAGACCTAAGTGCCACAAAAAATCGAGATAATTATTAGCAGTAAGGCGTTGGGGTTGAGATGAGGTATCAAGGATCATAGTTTTATTACAGTCTAAGAAACTTAGCATTCCTACAGAGTGTGTCCCAGATGCCTTGAAACAGCTTGCCAAGCCAAAGAGGGTGATATGAGAAAGGTAGAGGGTTGTGGCAACATCAGAGTCAAGGTAGTTAATAAATGGTGAAGTGAGGTTGCTTGACAGAGTCATTGCAGAGGCTGTCAGCGGTACCTCTGACTTGGTCCCCTGTGGTATACACAGCCAGCAAGCTTTAAAATGGCCCAGTTGGGTCACATTAAGGAGCTTGTAGGCTGAGGTCAGGGTCAGAAGTAGGAGATGAAATAACAGGTTTGTGTTATTCATGAGAGGGGTTGTTAGAGAGGTAATGACCTTAGAGGAGTGTTTAATTATCTTTTCTACTTCTCCCATTCCCAGATTTTGGGTAATTGGGACATATTTTCTCTGGATATGGATAGTACTTTTCGGTAGATTAGGTGTGTAGTGGCGGTAGAGTTTTCCAACGATGCCTGCTTCCCATCTGGCATCCCACGGGTCTTGTATGTATAAGTAGAGGGTCTTTTTATACAGGTGAAGGAGCTTCTTCTGTGCTGGTGAGTGGATTTGGCAAGACCAGTATGGGCAGCCTCCATACCTGTCCAGCCATTTTTTGCAATAATCCTTTGTTTGATCAAAGAGAAAGCAAACAAAAATTCTATCAAATAAGAGGGGAGGGATAGAAGTGGGGGTGATAGCTATTTCAATCGGCTCCCGACAGCCTCCCATTGAACAATTTGTTGACCCTATTTGGAGAGATTGTTTATTATCAATGATGGTTTCTTGAACCTCAAATCTCCATACGTAGGGATTACCTTTAACAGAAATAGGCAAGAGGATGAGGAAAAATACATATCCAATCCAGTAGGGTCGAACACCGCTCCTGTGGTGAGGCCTCATTCTTCTGGAACTGGAGACAGGGTGGTTGATCTTGGCATCTTTTGGAGCTTGAGGGAGCAAGTTCCTGTTGGAGTTGATATGTAGGAAGGAACATTATCTTGAGGAGAGGGGGTGAAAGGCTTAAGGTGGGATAGATGAATCCAGTGAGGGAAGCCCTCAAGCTTAGCAGCTGTGGGGGTCAAAAGAATCAGGGCCCTTGAAAGGGCCCTGCCATTTAGGAGAAAGAGTTGGGGAACTTTGGTTTGGAGGGGAGAGAAGGACCTCGTCCTCAATGTTAATAGGAGATGGACAGGGGTTAGTGTGTGGCCGTGGTGAATAGTGGTCAGTAAAGAAGGGAATGGAGATGACAGAGTAAGGGAGTAAGTAGGTGATCAGGGAGAGGAGAGGATTTAGCTGAAAGACCAGGAGTTAGGACCGGTCTCCCAAACATGAGCTCAAAAGGTGAAATAGACAGAGGTTTTTTGGGGAGAGCTCGCAGTCTGAAAAGAGCCAGGGGGAGGAGATTTACCCAATTGAAGTGAAGCTCTTGTGATAGCTTAACAAGATTGTTCTTTAGGGATCGATTAGTTCGTTCTATCTTTCCTGAAGACTGGAGACAGTATGGGGTATGAAAATACCAAGGAATGTTAAGGGCTTTAGATAAGGTTTGGGAAATCTGAGAAGTGAACTCAGGGCCATTATCTGACTGAAGGGAGGTAAGAATTCCAAAACGTGGGATAATCTCACGGAGAAGGAGATCAGAAACTGTCTGAGCTCTTTTGCTAGTAGTGGGGAAAGCCTCCATCCATCCCAAGAATGTGTCCACCAAGACCAGGAGGTACCGGACATGTTTGACTGCTGACATGTGGGTAAAATCAAGTTGCCAGTTAGTCCCAGGGAGAGAGCCTCTAGCCTGGTGGGTAGGAAAAGGGGGGCTACGATATCCTGAGTTAGGATCTGAGGTCTGGCAGATCTTACAAGAAGCAGTAATGGTCTTTAGGAAGCGCAAGTCCTCAGAGGTAAACTGCAGGTGAGCTCTGACGAAGTTAGACAAGGCTTGACTGTTAGGATGAAAGAGCTGGTGTAGATAGGAAGGATCTGATGAGTGTCAGGAGAGGGCGGGGGAGATGTGGGTTGTAGGGTAAGGATATTTTGTGGTGGGAGGGAGGAATCTAGGCCTTTTAGGGCTGCAGCCTTAGCTGCCTCATCAGCCCAGGTATTCCCTTTGGAAACTATGGAATCATCATCCGGTGGGACCAGCAGTGGACTATTCCAATGGCTGTGGGAAGGTGGGAGGGAGGCTTCTAGCATGGCCATAATTTGGCCTGTATTGGTTACTGATCCTCTCTTTGCTGTAAGCAACCCACACTCTCTCCAGATGGCAGCATGGGAGAGAAGAATATGAAAAGCATATTTAGAGTCTGTATAGATATCAAGGGATTGTCCCTGGGCTAATTGGAAAGCTCGGTTAAGAGGTATTAGTTAGGTCTGTTGATTAGTGGTGTGGGCAGGGAGGGTTTGCACCTAAACCACTTCAGTATCCGACACTATGGCATAACCTGCTTTTTGAGCTTCCTCATGTACAAAGGAGTTGCCCATCTGTGTACCAGGTATAGGCAGCCTGAGGCAATGTGCCCTCCTGTATGTGTGAGGGGTGGAGCAATAGTTCCTCTAAAATTTCAGTGCAAGAGTGAGATGGGGAAGAGTCAGAGTTAGGTCAAGAAAGAAGGCTTGAAATACTAAGAGGTGGGCATGGTTGGAAAGTGAGGGTAGAGTCTTCTATTAGCACCACCTGGAGGAAAAGGACCCTGAAAGGAGGTAAAGTTTGTAAGTCTTTGTATGTTAAAAGGTGAGACAGATTGTGAGAAGAGAAGAAAGGAATAGGTGACCCAAAAGTTAGTTTTTTTGACTCTTGAATAAGGAGCTCTGCAGCTGCTAGGGCACAAATACAGGGTGCCCATCTCTGGATTGTCAGGTCTAATTTTTTTGATAGTTATGCTATGATGCAAAGGAGGGTCCCAATTGGTGGCCCAGGGCTCCAAGGGCATATCCTTTTTTTTTTTTACATAGAAGGAGAAGGGATGGGTTAGGTCTAAAAGATGTAAGGCCTGGGCCTCGAGAAGAGCCTGTTGGAGCCTCTGAAAGGGCTTAGTAACAGGTTTTAGAAGGGGTTCATGCGAAGGGTCTAAGACTGCCTCATATAAGGGGTGGGCAAGAAGGGAAAAGGAGGAGACCCAGGACCGTAAGAAACTGGCCATTCCCAGAAATGATAAGATTTCTTCTTTATTAGAGGGAACTGCCAGAGACCGTATTAGGTCTTTTCTGTCTAGGGTGATTCCCTTATGGGTTGGGGTTATTGTTAGTCCCAGGTAAGTGACCTCAGAAGTGGATAACTGGACCTTGGAGGGTGAGACCTGATAGCCCCTGCTGGATAGAAAATTTAGAAGAGCAGAAGTGTTAGTTTGGCTAACTTGTAGGGATGGACTGCAGAGGAGAAGGTCATCTACATACTGTATAAGTTTAGATTTAGGGATAGATAAGGAAAGTAGATCAGAGGCTAGGGCCTGGCCAAAAAGATGTGGGCTATCCCAGAATACCTGGGGTAAAACAGCCCAGATAAGCTGAGTAGAGACCAGGGTGTCAGGGTCAGTCCAGGTGAAGGCAAAGAAATTTTGTGACTGGGTGTCTAAAGGAATAGAGAAAAATGCATCCCTGAGATTCAGAACTGAGAAATGGGAAGTGCCTGAGGGGATAGTGGAGAGGAAAGTATAGGGGTTAGCTACAACAGGGTGGAGAGGAACGACTACAGAATTTAGTAGCTGGAGATCTTGAACCAGGCGATAGGTTCCACAATGCTTTTTAACTGCGGGGATGGGAGTGTTAAAAGGAGAGGAAGTGGGGTGGTGGAGTTTTTTTCATAGAAGGTCAGAGATAATAGGATTAAGTCCTCTAAGACTCTTAAGAGGAAAAGGGTATTGAGCCTGAACAATATACTGGGTGGGGTCCTGTAGTTGAATGACTACAGGGGAATGGTGCCTAGCCACAGAGGAGTTTTGGATATCCCAGACTTGGGGGCCCACTTGAGAGGCTGGTAAGGAAAGTGACATGTTAGAACTGGTAGGTAAGGTGGCTAAGAGGAGGAGTAGAGAGGACGCTGGTGAGTTTGGGGTCAAGCAGATGGATAGAGTAAAGGAAATAGAGGCTCCTACTTTGGCTAAAAAGTCCCTTCCCATTAGGAGAACTGGACAGGCTGACATTACTAAAAAGGAATGAGTCAAGGGAACTCCCCTAAAAATACAATTAAGTGGTGGAGTCTGGAAAGGCTGGCAAGGCTGTCCCCGTACCCCTACAATAGAGGAACTACAAGGAGACGTTGGTCCCCTTTACTCCGTTAGGACTGAGTAAGTGGCTCCAGTGTCCACAAGGAAGGAGATGGCCCACCCTGGTACCATAATAATTACCCGTAGCTCCCTGTTAGTGATGACAGTGCTTGGGTCAAGGGAACCCAGGCACCTTCAGTCATCGATAGCCAGGCTTAGGATATTGGCTGGAGGGCGATCTGGGAGTGATGCCCCCATATCATGGGAGAAACAGTGGCAATCAACACCCCAATGTCCCTCTTGGTGGCATTTTGGACATGGCCCTGGTGGCTTTCCTGGGTTAGGGCAAGCCCTGGCCCAGTCATCCTTCTGACCACATTTGGGGCAGGGGTGTGGTGGTTTCTGCATGGGACAACTCTGGGCCCAATGACTAGTTTAACCACATGTGAAACAGGGACCCGATGGTCCTCACACCTTAGAAGGCAAGGGAGCCTGGGTAGTGGCTGAGGCCGGTTGGATGGCCTGGGCCTGCATTTGGCAGTTTTGTCTGCGGGCTTTTTCATCTCTCCCATGGAACACCTTAAAGGCCAGCGCTAAGACTTCTGCCTACGGAGTCAGAGGGCCTCTCTCCAAGGATTTAAGCTTAGCCCTGATGTCGGGGTAACTTTGGGAGAAGAAATAGGTCATTAGGAGTTGTCCGTCCTCTGTACTTTTGGGTCTAGATTAGCGTGTTGTAAGAGAGCCTTTGTAAGGCACTCTAGGAATTGAGACGGATTTTCATTTTTGTCCTGAATGACCTCCTGGAGCTTTTCATAATTAACTGGCTTAATGGCAGCCTTGCGGAGACCAGCCAGAAGGCAGGTCGCAAATTGATCTTTGGCTAAAATGCCTCTCGGAGTATTGTAATTCCACTGTGGATCCTAGTCGGTTACCGCCTCAACCCCGACAGGGTGTGAAGTATTTGTTTGGTGAACCTCATCTGCAAGCATTTTAGCCTGTTCCCAAACTCGCCTGTATTCCTCAGGTAATAGGTTACTGGTAAGGATCATATAAATATCATGGAAGGTGAGACTATAAAATTGAGTGAGATATTGAAATTCCTTAATGAAGGTAGAAGGATTAGAGGTATAGGATCCTAATCTCTTTTCTACTTGCGAAAGTTCAGTTAATGAGAAGGGAACGTGCACCCTAATTAAACTGTCTATACCTGCTACTTCCTGCAAGGGAAGGATAGAGGCTGGCTTATGTTGAGTAAAGGGATCGGACTTTGCTATAGAATGTGAACGGGTTGTGGGTGGGCTGATAGTTGGTGGGGTGAAAGTCGGTGCCAGAGTGAGGCAACTAGGATAGTCTACTGCTGGAGAAGGGAGCGAGGGTTTTGGAGAAATTGAAGGAGAAAAGGAGGGAGTAGAAAGGGAAGGGGAAGGAGCCGGAGGTTGTGAGGATTCAGGAGGAGCTGGAGGGGGAGAGGCTGGGGTAGGAAAGGAAGGAGAAGGCACTGGAGGTTGGGAGGATTCCGGAGTAACTGGAGGTTGAATGTGGCATGGTGGAGCTTCATCTGCTGGGTCAAAGGTAGAGAACTCCTCAGGTTGAGATTTTATGGTCAGGAGAAGTTGAATAGGATAACAAGAAGAGCAAAGAGGAGGTTTAGAGCGGAGAAGAGAGAAAGCTTGAACGTAGGGTGCTTCCTTCCATTTACCAGATTGCTGACAGTAATTAAAAAGATCCTGTAAAATATTGGGATTTAACATGCCGTTATAGGCCAATTTGGACCCTTACCTAAAGAGTAGGTAGGCCAAGTCTTATTACAGAGGCATATGAGTTTAGTAGCTTTTAACTGAGGTTCCATATGTAAAGTCTTAAAATTCTCCAGAATTTTAAGTGGGGATGCTGGAGGGATGGACGTTGGGCGTTCCCCATCTGGAGGCGAGGGAGCCGGTGATCTTCCAGAAGCCTCCCGAAGGAAGGCAGAACTCCAATGAGAGGTGCTACCTGGTCCAATAGCTTGTCAGCTTTTGGCCAGGGACCGGGATGCAGATGCCAGGAAGCACAGCCGAAAGCACACGGCTGCCTAGTTAGGTTTTCTCAGAAGTGAGCGAGCGAGCGAGCGAGCAAGAGGGAGAAGAGATCATGTGCAACTGGGAAAGCTCTCCCAGGGGAAACTGGGGCCCTAATAGAGATGGAGGTCTAGCAATAGGGATCAACTGTAGCCAGTAAAGGCTGTGGTTGGGGGATTCCCCGCTTCAAAGAGCAGTGAGAAGGTGCCGGACTCTTAACGGTCACTCTTCCCTTGCCCAGAGAAACGTTTATGCTGACCAAGAGGGAAACTCACCAATCCAGCTGGTGTTGGATGCCTCGGTAGTGATCTGATAGCCAGAAAGTGGAGATCTCGGGTGAATTTAGAGCAAAATAGGTCTAGAGCAGCCCTGGCTGGGTGCCAGCACTCCCCATTAGGTGTGTCCACTGGAGGGAACCTATCTCGGCCAAGATGCATCAATGTTAGAAAACGTGTGGCTGTGAAGGTTACACGACAGGTTCACAAATCACACCACAAGACTGGTTCCACATGGGAGGTTTATTAGGGGAAGGGAAAGAGGGTTGCAGAGAGACGAGGCAGAAGAGAAAGAGAAAAAGGAAAGGCTCCAGGAGTTCTCTTATAAGGTGACCCAGGGCACGTGCAGGTGGTTCCAGGTGATCAGCGGGTGGTCTTCTTGGTGGCTTCACAAATGCCTGATAACTGGTCCATAAGGTCCCTTGGAGCTGGCCGTAGAGATGCCTGCTTACTGATCCCAACAGTCCTCCCTCTTGATTAGTTTCTTTAAGTGCACAGATTTTAGTAGGTTTATCCTCTATTGTATGTCTATATGAGTGGGTATCTACCATGTGCACATGTGTGCCTGCCTTTCTGCTTCTGGGATAGCTCACTCAGGATGATCTTTTCCAGATCCCACCATTTACCTTCAAAGAGCTAAACAGAGAATTCTTAATAGAGGAATATCGAATGGCAGAGAAACACTTAAAGAAATATTCAATGTCCTTAGTCATAAGGGAAATGCAAATCAAAATGATCCTAAGATTTCACCTTACATCCATCAGAATGGCTAAGATCAAAAACTAAAGTGACAACACATGCTAGAGAGGTTGTGGAGAAAGGGGAACCCTCCTCCACTGCTGGTGGGATTGTAAACTTGTACAACCACTCTGGAAAGCAATCTGCTACTTCCTCAGACAGGTAGGAATAGCGCTTCTTCAAGATCCAGCCATACCACTCCTAGGCATATATCCAAAAGAGACTCAAGTACACAGTAAGGACATTTTCTCAACCATGTTTGTAGCAGCCTTATTTGTAATAGCCAGAAGCTGGAAACAGCCCAGATGCCCCTTAGTGGAGGAATGGATATAGAAATTGTGGTACATCTACACAATGGAATATTACTCAGCAATAAAAAATAAGGAAATCATGTGCTCTTCCTTTTGACCCAACACTTTCTGAAACTAGAATTCTCACTCTCTA
The DNA here is from genome assembly GCF_030254825.1 of Meriones unguiculatus. Lineage (NCBI taxonomy): Eukaryota > Metazoa > Chordata > Mammalia > Rodentia > Muridae > Meriones > Meriones unguiculatus. Next base: position 84,983,520 of record NC_083351.1, read on the forward strand.
TCTACCTCTTCTCTTGCTCCTTCTCTATTTCCCTCTCTCTCCCTCTTTCCCTTCCTTTCCCCCTCCTTCTCTCCCTTTCTTCTTCCCTGAGAAAATTGTTGCTCAATTTACAACAATTTCCGCTCCTCTTCCTTTAACTCATTTTGTAGTTCAGGTTTCATCTGGAACTGGTGAAAGCAAAGAGGAAATTTCAGCCCAAACTAAACCTAATCAACCATGCAGTCACCTTGAATGACAGCATAAATATCAGGGTTGGTTTTATCTAATAAAATTAAGAAAACAAAAACTTCAGTGATGACAAGGGAAAACATTGTCATTTTAACACAACCTTGCAAAATTTACTAAAAGACAGGGAGTAAAGAGATGGGTGAAAATCTGAATACAATGTCTCACAGAGTTCCTTAGTTGTTTCTAGCTGGTGTTCTCCTGCCACCATCAAATCAGTCTCCAGAAGGCCCCTCTCAATACTTTAACTCTTCTAAGCCCAGTGCGTAAAAGATCTTGCCACCAAGCTTGATGGTATGAGTTTGATTACTGGAACCCACAAGATTGAGGATTGTCTTAAAGTGTGGGTTATTGTTGATATAAAGTTTTCTTGTGAAATGTATACATTTACCCTTGTTCATTCAAATGCTGATTTCTCTACTCCACTATCTGGTTTCAATCTGGACTTTGCATTGTGATGCTTATTCTAAGCATCACCTGTCTCAAGTTTGTGTAAACATGTCACCATTTGTTCTCTGTAATTTCAATAAAACAACCAGCCAATACTGAGCAATAGAGAGAATAGGGTGGGACATCCTGGTGTGGGGCTGGGGGGAGAAAGAATGGAGTGGAGAGTCAGAGAGGAGAGATAAGCAGGAGAGGAACTGGAACCAAGAGGAGAGATGAACCAGACCTAAGATATGACTGAAAGCAAGTATAATGTGGGAAATCTGAATGTGAGGAAACTATGTGGGCTTGGAGGTTTAGGATGGAGTAACTATTGCCCAGTATTGTGCTCTAGAGTAAGGTTTAGGAATAATCACTGTTTAACTAAAAGATAATTCAATAATAAATATTAATAACAAACAACAGGTTCTCTCTTTTTATTTTCTCCATTAATTAATTTATTTATTCACTTTACATCCAGATTGCAACTCCCCTCCTCTCCTCCTAGTCCCTCCTCCATAGTCCCCTTTCCCGCATTCTCCCCACTCCTTCTTCCCAGAGAAGGAGGAGGTCACCCATTGGTACCAACACACCTGGCACATTAAGTTGCTGCAAGACTAAGTAATTCTCTCCCACTGAAGCCAGACAAGTCAGCCCAGTCAGGGGAATGGGATCAAAAGGCAGGCATCAGAGTCAGAGAGGGCTCCTGCTACAATTGTTAGGGGACTCACATGAATCCCAAAAACTGAGCATCTGTTACATATGTGCAGGGGACCTAGTATGAATCCATGCATGCCCTTTGGTTGATGATTCATTCTCTATAGGTCTCATAGGTCCATTAATTGACTCTGTAGGTCCTCTTGTGGATTCCTTGACCCCGTGTATTATCTCTTGACCTCAACATGCCAGCAAAGGTACACATGTCCACATGTCTCTACTCTGTGGTGGTTTGGATGTCCCTCATAGGATCATGTACTTAAATGCTTATTCTTCAGTGGTGGCACTGTTTCAAGAAGTGGATCAGCTTTTCTGGGAGAAGAATTTTGATGGGCTTCTCTGTCCATTTAAATCATTTTCCTGAAGCAGATACTGAGACTCATAGCCAAACTTTGGTCAGAGTGCAGGGAATCTTATAAAAGAAGGGGGAGATGAAAGACCTGGAGGGGACAGGAGCTCCACAACAAGAGCAACAGAATAAAAAAATCTGGGCATAGGAGTCTTTTCTGAGACTGATACTCCAACCAAGGACCATGCATAGAGATAACCTAGAACCCTTGCACAGATATAGCCCATGGGAGTTCAGTGTCCAAGTAGGAACCCTAGTAAGGGGAACGGGGGTTGTTACTGACATGAACTCAGTGGCTGGCTCTTTGATCACCTCCCCCTGAGTGAGGAGCAGCCTTACCAGGCCACAGAGGAAGACAATGCAGCCACTCCTGATGAGATATGATAGGCTAGGGTCAGATGGAAGGGGAGGAGGATGACCCCTATCAGTGGACTGGGGGAGGGGCAAAGGAAGGAGAAGAGGGATGGAGGGTAAGATTGAGAGGAGGCAAGGGAGGGTCTACAGCTGGGAAGCAAAGTGAATAAACTGAAATTAATTAAAAAATTTTAAAAAGGAAAAGAAGAAAAAATAAATCTTTTTCTGCTTCCTACATTCCCCTTATTTTCCTCGGAACCCTATCAAACTCCTTGCACTCCCAGAAAAGCAATGGCTAGCAAAGGAGCAAATGATTCTATCTATACGTAGTCAGGAGAATCTCAGATGTTCTCCCTGACCTTCTCTACTTCCTTCCCTTTCTACCATTGGCCAAGGTGAGCACAATTTTCTATTCTGCAACACAATTACACCCCAACTTGCTTGAAACTTGGGAATTTATAGCCTTGTTCCACTTCTAGCTCCTGCTTTCTTCTGAGTGTTTTCTCACTCTCTCTGCATCGTGTTTTCTGTTGAAGATGTAATCTCTCAGTGTCTTGTTCCAGCTGCCTTCCTCCATACCTCCGCTGTCATTATAAGCTCTCCTTTTAGAACACAATCCTAAAATAAATTTTCTTCCAGAAGTTGCTTTTGGTCATGGTATTTAATCATAGTGACTGAAAGGGATTAAAACATTGGGAGTGTGTTCCTGCTTGAGGTAAAATGTCTCCACGGCTTCATGCTCTGAATGCTGGGTCCCCAGATGATGGCATTATGTTGGGAGAGAGTAAGCTCTAGTTGGATTAAGTCAGTCACTAAATTGTACCTCCAAAGGTTGTATGTAGTCTCTGGTTCTGTATACTTTGCTCTGCTTCCAATCTGCTGTGAGATGAGTGTTTTTTACCACACACTCGCAGTGTTCGCTCTCACCATGGCCCTTCACTGACCATGCCATTGGCTGTGGACTTTGAAAGGCCTGAAATTGTGCCGCAGTACATCATTCTTATTTTTGTCCTGCTTTGGTTACATCGACAATGAAATTAATGCAGGGAGCATTCTAAGAACTGGTACTGAGAGTGTGAATGGGAGCAAAATTTGTTGCTAAATAAAAGCTCTTTGTTTGCACCAGTGAATCAGTGCAGTGTAACCAGCCACCCTCAGTCACCTGTCAGGACTGACAGGCGAGAGGACAGCTGGTTGATGGGTTTAAGCTCTCTGAGGATGTGCTGTGATCCATGACCCTGGAAATGTTTCAAAGACTTTAAAAGTTCAGACCATGCATACACTGATTAAACTGACATATCAGTCCTATGTAAGAATGGTCTGTTTTTGTGGAATGTGGGGATTTGAATGCTATCTGAAAAAGAATAAAAATCTCTGCTCACTGAGAGGATATTGTTATTGTGGACCCACCAACAGTGTATATCCCACTGGCTCAACAGTGATGTATTTACTTTTACTAATATTTTATATTTCTATTTTAAGTTC